>NW_006789243.1:213805-217565 GCF_000442215.2 Lipotes vexillifer
CCTCTTGGATTTTCGTTTTCATTAACAATTTGGGTTTTCTCTTTTCCTTATACCTGGCATTTAAAAAGTACATGAGACTGTCATACAGAGTGAAGTAAGTCAGAAAGAGAAAAACAAATATTGTATATTAACGCATATATGGGGAATCTAGGGAAATGGTACCGGTTTGCAAGGCAGAAATAGAGACACAGATGTAGAGAACAAACATATGGATGCCATGGGGGGAAAATGGTGGTTGTGGTGGTGGTGGGGTGAATTAGGAGATTGGGATTGACATATATACACTAATATGTATAAAATAGATAACTAATAAGAACCTGCTGTATAAAAAATAAATAAAATTCAAAAGAAAAAGTACATGAGAATGTGACACAACAGAATAATAGAAATAATTTGTAATACTCAAAAGAAGAGCCTCTACCCAACGTTTGCCAAAATAATGGCATATCACAGATGCAGTATAAAGTAGAAAATTTTTGAAACTCAATGAGTTTATGAATCCAGGCAAAGAGATTCACACCATATCGGATATAACAGTGATATTTTATGCATCTCCAGCTATGGATCATTTTATTTTCTTCCCTCCCTCCCTTTCCTTCCCCGCTTCCTTCCTTCCTTCTTTCCTTTTTTGCTGAGAAGTTTTTCTTTTAATGAGGTAAACATACTATTATTCCCCCCACATAAGTAGAGCAATTTAAAAACTTAGAAAGAGAAAAATGTGTTCCCTTCCTCACCTTCAAATAAGTATTATCCATATAAAGTTTATCTTGAGGGTATGTCTTCAGAATTTCTCAAGATAAATACTATTTTCTCTCTGAGACTAAATGTTTTAGTTTAAGAGAATAAAGGCCATCCAGCACATTGCAGGTATATGTGTGTTAGCCTGTGCATATATTGGGGGAAATGAGTCATGAGGCTGAATATCAATCTCCTTTATAAATTGATTGTGGGGCCTTATTTCTTAATTCCCATATGTGTATATACAATATTTATGTATACACACTTATACACACACTCCTTATGTTAGAGAATTGGAAGGCTACAATTAACATCCTTCAAATGTGCCCAACTAGATCCAGGGGTGAAAAAGAAGCCGCAGAAATGTCAAAAGCAAGTGGTGGAGATTCCAGTGCCTTGGCTGTGAGTTAGCCATCCTTTGAACTTTGAGGTGAAGGCTGAAGCTGGATGATCAAATATTTTGAACTCTTCACTCCAGAAGAACTTTGTGAAGTATTATGAACTCTTGTCTAGATCTCTAGAGGTCAGTGGAAAACAGAAATTAGGTCTCCTTCTACCCAAATGGGGAAGCAAGAGTTAGTTTTTGTTTTAGGCCATTTATTTCCTCTCTAGGTCAACACTTCACAGGCTCAAATTCCACTTTTCTTTTACCTCCTGTAATCTCTTAGCTTATGAGACATGAAGATTTAAACCTGGAATGAAGAGAACCTTTTCTTTGATATTTTGAATAGAGTTCATGTTCAATATCCAATATTAATCTGGAATATGTCTATATTAATTCAAGGAGAAACTGATAAGTGGTTTGCCTTGGAAACTGTATTTTAAAAGGTCCTTTTAAACCATTTTGAGTAAGAATATTTCCTTATTAAACAATTAAAAAGCCCCAGACTTCCTTTCTTGTCTTCCTTCATTGCTTGTGTACCAACATCTATTCTCAAACAGACTAAAGGCTTCTTATTTTGTCTTCTTGTTTTGTTTGTTCTTCTGCAAATAAGCAAGCTTCATTTTAATACAATACTCCCAAAGCCATGTTTCTGGCATTTATCAACTTCCCACTTTGTAATATTCTTTGCTTTTCAGAACATGCTGCTATGGTTCTCAGAAACACATCAACTTGATTTCCTGTCATCAGAATTTGGACTGAAAGAAAATAAATTTGGATAGTCCATGAGATCTAGGTACAGGTTACTCTTCAGTTGAATTCTCACTTCCTGTCCTGCCCACCTAACCCATAGACAGACAATCACTGGAGTAGAGTGTGGGCAGAAGCCCCAGGGAAATGTAGAAATTTAAAGCAATTTTAGAAATGATTGAAATGGTGGAAAACTCTCATGTTGTTTTGACAGTGAAGCTTTTTCCGTTAGGAACATGTAGGCGGACTTCTTTTCATTAGAATTTTATTTGCATGTTTCCTACTGCTGCAAGCCCAACATAAGGAAAGTAACATTATGTCATACCCCTAATCTATTAAGCCAGTGATTCTGTTCCTAACAAGTGTCCAAGTATCACTTTTCTGTACTGAAGACAAACATGCATCCTGGGCTCTAAGCCAGGACCCAGTCACCAAGCACTGAAGTTTGGTCTGTCACCAAACACGTCAAATGGGACATCCCATCTGACCTACCATATTACATCTCATTCTAACCCATCCTGTTCTGTTTACATATGTAATTGCCTTAATTACAAAATAAGCATTTCTCTTCTAATTCTGAAATTGTCTTCTTTATTGCCAATTGCTTGGTAACTTTTGGCTTGTTGGACTTTATAATATTGTCCAGGCCATGTTGCTCTTATATTCCAATGGACATGTTTGGCTGCAAAATGTTATGAATAGACTGATACTATATCGTCACTATCTGTATTACTTCACTGTCAAGGTGCAAAATAGAACACATTTTATTTTTATTTTATTTTATTTTTGTTTTTACATCTTTATTGGAGTATAATTGCTTTACAATGGTGTGTTAGTTTCTGCTTTATAACAAAGTGAAACAGTTATACATATACATATGTTCCCATATCTCTTCCCTCTTGCATCTCCCTCCCTCCGACCCTCCCTATCCCGCCCCTCCAGGCGGTCACAAAGCACCGAGCTGATCTCCCTGTGCTATGCGGCTGCTTCCCACTAGCTATCTACCTTACGTTTGGTAGTGTATATATGTCCATGCCTCTCTCTCTTCGCTTTGTCACAGCTCACCCTTTCCCCTCCCCGTATCCTCAAGTCTGTTCTCCAGTAGGTCTGTGGCTTTATTCCTGTCTTACCCCTAGGTTCTTCATGACATTTTTTTTCTTAAATTCCATATATATGTGTTAGCATACGGTATTTGTCTTTCTCTTTCTGACTTACTTCACTCTGTATGACAGACTCTAGGTCTATCCACCTCATTACAAATAGCTCAATTTCGTTTATTTTTATGGCTGAGTAATATTCCATTGTATATATGTGCCACATCTTTATCCATTCATCTGTCGATGGACATTTAGGTTGCTTCCATGTCCTGGCTGTTGTAACTAGAACTGCAATGAACATTTTGGTACATGACTCATTTTGAATTATGCTTTTCTCAGGGTATATGCCCAGTAGTGGGATTGCTGGGTCATAAGGTAGTTCTATTTGTAGTTTTTTAAGGAACCTCCATACTGTTCTCCATAGTGGCTGTACCAATTCACATTCCCAACAGCAGTGCAAGAGTGTTCCCTTTTCGCCACACCCTCTCCAGCATTCATTGTTTCTAGAGTTTTTGATGATGGCCATTCTGTCTGGTGTGAGATTATATCTCATTGTAGTTTTGATTTGCATTTCTCTAATGATTAAGGATGTTGAGCATTCTTTCATGGGTTTGTTGGCAGTCTGTATATCTTCTTTGGAGAAATGTCTATTTAGGTCTTCTGCCCATTTTTGGATTGGGTTGTTTGTTTTTTTGTTATTGAGCTGCATGAGCTGCTTATAAATTTTGGAGATTAATCCTTTGGCAGTTGCTTCATTTGCAAATATTTTCTCCCATTCTGAGGGTTGTCTTTT
>NW_006789243.1:217783-241916 GCF_000442215.2 Lipotes vexillifer
TCCAATTTTCCCAGCACCACTTATTGAAGAGGCTGTCCTTTCTCCACTGTATATTCCTGCCACCTTTATCAAAGATAAGGTGACCATATGTGCATGGGTTTATCTCTGGGCTTTCTATCCTATTCCATTGATCTATCTTTCTGTTTTTGTGCCAGTACCATACTGTCTTGATTACTGTAGCTTTGTAGTATAGTCTGAAGTCAGGCAGCCTGATTCCTCCAGCTCCATTTTTTGTTCTCAAGATTGCTTTGGCTATTCGGGGTCTTTTGTGTTTCCATACAAATTGTGAAATTTTTTGTTCTAGTTCTGTGAAAAATGCCAGTGGTAGTTTGATAGGGATTGCATTGAATCTGTAGATTGCTTTGGGTAGTATAGTCATTTTCACAATGTTGATTCTTCCAATCCAAGAACATGGTATATCTCTCCATCTGTTTGTATCATCTTTAATTTCTTTCATCAGTGTCTTATAATTTTCTGCATACAGGTCTTTTGTCTCCTTAGGTAAGTTTATTCCCAGGTATTTTATTCTTTTTGTTGCAATGGTAAATGGGAGTGTTTTCTTGATTTCACGTTCAGATTTTTCATCATTAGTGTATAGGAATGCCAGAGATTTCTGTGCATTAATCTTGTATCCTGCTACTTTACCAAATTCATTGATTAGCTCTAGTAGTTTTCTGGTAGCATCTTTAGGATTCTCTATGTATAGTATCATGTCATCTGCAAACGGTGATAGCTTTACTTCTTCTTTTCTGATTGAATTCCTTTTATTTCTTTTTCTTCTCTGATCCATTTACCATTTCACCCATAAACTGGGTCTTTGAAAAAAACAGAAATCTAACAGTAGAGTATGTAGCAATGAGCACTATTTTCTGATTTTAATTCTTTGAACAACTGTATTTTGTTGGTTACGGAATTAGATCATTGTTATCAACATGGTACATCTGTCAGAAGCTTTTCCTCATCATCGCAATTATCAGGTTATCGTCCAAGTTGAAATATTGGGAGAATGACCTATGTCTTTGATATTTATGTCCTCATTTTTAATCTTCTTGTTGTTGTGGAAGGGAGCAGGTAGAGAGCAAAGAAAGAAGCAAGTGACCTGTGCACATATGTGTCCCTGTTATTTGTTTCTTTGTTTTGGGGTGGAGAGTAGACAGATGGAAGGAAAAGAATCAGCATGACTTAATAGCAAGTCTTCATATGTCAACCTATTTTTCTACTATTATTCAACAGAAGAGAAAAAATAAGACATATTTATTGAGTGCCTGTTTTGTACAAAGCACTTCATCAAGTGCTCTGAGAGACCCAAAATGACTAAGATATGGATACATGTCTCCAGAGAGTGTATTGTCCAGTGGTTGTTTCATTTTCTTTTCTTTGTTTTGTTTCCCTGAAAGGTGGAGACCATAAGACATAAACCATCACTCTTTGGGGTCCCTGTCAATAAGGGGTACCTTGGTTTCTACTGGCTTTTGTGACAATACCTTTTGCTCATGAGGTTTTTAGGTGTTTTTCCTCTCCTTTCACAGGGTGCATAGTTGAAAGGTCTTACAAAGGGTATCACTGATCCCTGTGTCTCTCAAACCAGCAGTCCTGTATTCAACTCCCAAGAAGCACATTCTCTGTTCTAAAGAAAGCATCAATTCTCTGTTCAGAATGTTATTTATTCTACTTCTGACTTGCCCCAGACTCATGGATCACACATAGGTTATACATAACTTTCCATTAATATCCTTAACCAAGAACAACAATTTTACATTTTTTTCAACTTTTGCAATTAGAATCAATTTCCTGCTCACATTTATAGGCCCTAAAAAATTTACTATCACCTGTGCTACTGATACTGTGCACAGACACACACAGATGCACTATTCTTGACAAGAGCATCAAGATAAATAGTTGTGCTATGATGATGCTATCCATGATGTCAACCTCAAAAAGTAAAAGCTATCCCTGTATATTTCTATCTGTCCTTAATTTATGATGAGTCTATCACGTAGGAATTTATTTTAACTCCTCCTTGAACTAATTATATTTTGAGCCAGCTCTACCTCTTGGTACAATAAGCTCTATGTGTCTACTATCCACTGTGGGAAGTGTAAGTGTTCTGTTTAATTTCCCAAAAATTATTTATGAAGCTCTTCTCTTTTGACTTATCTTGGATTATTTGGTCACCAATTTTGTGTTTTCTCCTCCATCTCTGTCATGATATTGTAAACATCTACCTTAATAGGAGCTATGCTATCTTGGACTTAAGAGGTATGTTTTACTTTGCTTCTAGCTTCCAGTAGAGTTCAGCATGTAATGATGCATTAAAAGATTTAAATCAGTGTCATCATCATCATCATTCTAAAGGCCTTGTACAGTGGGGATCTATTATGTTTTAGTGGCTTAAAAGTAAGCCACTTACTTTCATCAAGTAAGAAAATGGACTTTCTAGAATCTACTAAAACAGATGTAAGTCCAATTAATAAGATAATTATAACTTGCTTGGCCAAGGAGATGTTAGAGTATAATACTATTACCCTATGTAAACTGTTAATGAGTTAATAATGCATAAGACCCACTCTTCTCCCAGAAAGCTACACAAGCTAAGAATTCAGAAAGGAGTCCACTCCAGATAAAGAAAATGTGATGTAAGTAAGTAAATAGGTAGGTAGATTAAGTAAGTAAATATATATATATATATATATATATATATATATATAAGTAGCAGCATTCTTCACAATAGCCAAGGTAAGGAAACAACCTAAGTGTCTGTCCACTGATGAATGGGTACTGGGTAAAGAAAGTGTGGGATACATATACAATGGGATTTTATTGGTTAGCCATAGAAGGAAATCCTGTCATTTGCAACAGCATGGATGAACCCAGAGGGCATTATGCTGAGTGAAATAAGTCAGACAGAAAAAGACAAGTACTATATGGTATCACATATATGTGGACACTAAAAAAGAAAAAAAGAAGGTGCTTTCATAGAAACAGAGAATAGAATATAGAATGTTGATTGACAGGGGCTGAGTGAGAGATATAGGTGAAAGTGTACAAACTTTCAATTATAAGATGAATAAGTTCTGAGGATCTAATGTACAGCATAGTGACTATAGTTAATAATATGGCGTTGTATACTTGAAATCTGCTTAGAGTAGATATTAAGCATTCCATCACATAAACACAAAAAGAGTTAACTATATAAGGTGGGATGTGTTAATTATTTTTATCTTGGTAATCATTTCATAGTGTATATGTATATAAAATCATCATGTTGTACTCTTTAAATATATACATTTTTTCAATTATTCCTCAGTAAAGCTGGAGGAAATAAAAGAAATGCAGACTATCAGGCCAATCCCAAATCTACTGAATCAGAATCTACATTTTAACAAAATTCCCAGGTGAGTCATATATACATTGAAATCTGAGAAGCAAAACACATGAAACTGTTAACCATGGGCTTCTTCTGGAAAAAGAACCAGGATTAGGGGTAGTGGCTAACTTCTGAACTTCTTACCAGATTCATATGTAATGTCTGAATTTTCACAATGAATATTTCTTAATGTAATACTTCTGAATTATTATGTTTCATTTAAAAATGGAAAAAATAATCCATTTGAGTTCTTGTTTGTTTACATTATCTTGAGCCCGTTTTCCCTAGTGCGGTTAATATACTAGTGAGATGTTGCTACTCCAAATGTTAGTTTTGGTGTCAGTAACAGCCTGTAGACCAGGGGTCCCCAACCCCCAGGCCTCAGGCCGGTACTGGGTCCATGGCCTATCAAGAACCAGGCTGCACAGCAGGGGTGAACAGCGGGCAAGCGAGCGAAGCTTCATCTGCTGCTCCCCATCGCTCACATTACCGCCTGAACCATCCCTCTCAACCCGTGGAAAAATTGTCTTCCACGAAACCGGTCCCTGGTGCCAAAAAGTTTGGGGACCGCTGCTGTAGACAATGGGATTGTTTTTTCTGTATGCATATCAAAAACCCTTCCAGCTATACTTGTAGAACTCCCATGCTTATGAGTGGGGATTCCATCTGGAAAGCCTTTGTTAGCATGCTTTCTCTTTACAAGGTGATTCCACACCTCAGGCAGAACTCTCAGAAGTTTCAGTTTTAAAATTCCAGATTTTGAGTCATTATGCTTTCCATTCCTAGGCTGGCACTGAGCCTTGTGGTGTATGGTTCACATCTGTGTAACTGATATCTTATTTGATGTGCAAAAGTTACGAGTTTTACCAACTCTGTGCAAGGGAAAATACCCAGAATAAACTGGAGTTGGCTGTAGTTGAGCTTTTAAAATATATCCTCAAAGTCTTTGAAACTCCTCCCTTCAGGAGGTGGAGCCTAATTCTCCTCTCTTGGATTATGCACTGGCTTTAATGACTCATTTCTAACAAATAGAATAAGGCAGAAGCAGTGGTGTGTGACCCTGGAGACTAGATCATAAAAGGTACTGTGGCTTCTTTCTCACTCACTCTCAGACTGCTCACCGTGGAGAAAGTTAGCTGCCATGTTGTGAAGACACTCAAGCAGCTTATGTAAAGGCCTACCATGTAAGGAATAGAACTCCTGCTAATAGCTGTGTGAGTGAGTAATCTTGAAGTGAATCCTAAAGCCTCAGTCAAGATTTCTAATGACTGCAGCCTCAGCTGACATCTTGAGAGTCTGACTCTTAAGAGATGCTGCACCAGAACCACCCAACTAAGCCACTCCCAAACTCCTGAACAACAAAAACTCTGAAGTAATAAATGTTAGTTATTTTAAGCCACTAAATTTTAGGGTAATTTTTGACATAGAAATATATAATTAAGAAGACATTAATAGGTTTAAACAATTAGATTATTACATCTCTCAAGAAAGCTTAGATTGTTTTCTGTATGATACTTACCTGTACCCGATAGATGAGATAGTTGAAGCCATAAAGCAGAATGGATTTTCATGCGTTGATTCCTATCCTGAATAGTTGTAACCCAAGGAGCTAAGTCTCAGATAAAAGGAAATTTAACAAGCCCTTATTTTGTATGGAGGTGAGGTGTGTGTGTGTGTGTGTGTGTCTGTGTGTGTGTGTGTGTCTGTGTGTGTATCTGTGTAAAAGTTTAGTTACCTAACAGAGCAGTATGATGCACTATTTTTCCTCCTATCATTTGAGAGAACAAAGCCAAACTACAAGAGCACACCTGTTGCATTTTTATGAATGGACTTCTAAAATACTTGACCTTTTAAAAATTATACCCACCATAATGCTATTTAATATAACTTGTTTTTATGAAAAGGACAAATAGTAAGATGTTTCATTTTGATATATTAGAAGAGATTAATTTCACTGTAAATTGTTTACTGAGTTAGTGAAATAAAATATTGATTCACTATCTGAGTATATATTTATTGAATTGAATTTATTTTTTATATCCTTTTTGAAGTTTTCTCAAAATGAGTTTTTGCTTCTTTGAGTAAAAGTGGAGTACAAAATATAGAATTTTTTACTAAGTTGCCCCAACTTAAAAGTTAAAACAATAAAAACTGCTTACTTTTGTAATCCATTTCAAATAGCTTTAAAATTATCTAACATTATTTTAATATCAAGCTATAGCTCACAATTAGTTTATTTCTTTATGATTTTTTTAAATGTTTTCAACATTAATGTCTAAATAAAAATAAAATTACTTATTTATGTGAATTGTATAGACTCCAAAATACCTTAGGATAAAAATATAGGGTCTTCAACATTATACAAACAAGCAAAAAAAAAAAAAGATTTCATGTTAGTGATCTCTCATTCATTCCTCATTTTGGGTTTCATTGTTCAAGTTTTCCCAGTCTTCTGGACATGAACCCATTACCCATGAAGGACAGGAAAGGGACAAACATTTTATATCAGTTATGTATAGAAAAGCCTGGCTTGTCCTATCCAAAACCCAGGCATGGTTTCCAGAGCCAAACAACATGTCAGATTCCATTTCTTGAAAGATAAATCCAAACATCACATTGTCATTGTTTTGCTGCTTTCTTTTCATTTTTCCCACTAAAAACAATTTTTCTAATTAAACTTTTTAATTTGAGATAATTGTACATTCACTTGCAGGTGTAAGAAATAGTATAGAGAGATCCCATGTACTCTTTTTTTTTTTTTTTTTTTTTTTTTTTTTTTTTCTTGCGTTATGCGGGCCTCTCACTGTTGTGGCCTCTCCCATTTGCGGAGCACAGGCTCCGGACGCGCAGGCTCAGTGGCCATGGCTCACGGGCCCAGCCGCTCCGCGGCATGTGGGATCTTCCCGAAACGGGGCACGAACCCGCGTCTCCTGCATCGGCAGGCGGACTCTCAAGCACTGCGCCACCAGGGAAGCCCCAATGTACTCTTTACCCAGTTTCCCCCAAATGGTAACCTCTCGCAGAGCTGTAGTGAAATACCACAACCAGGATGCTGATACAGTCATGACACAGAACAATTCTATCACCACAAAGATCCTTCATGTTGCTCTCTTATAGCAACACCTACTTCCCTCCCACCCTCTTCCCCTCCTTAACTCCTGGCAACCATTAAGCTGCTATCCATTTCTGTAAATATTCATTTTGAGAGTGTTACATAAATGGAATCATAGAGTATAAAACCTTTGGGGATTGGCTTTTTTCACTCAGCATAATCCCCTGGAGATTCATCCAGGTTGTATATTAATCCATAGATTTGTTATTTTTTATTGTTGAGTAGGAGTCCATGGTATAGATGGGCCAAACTGTTTAACCATTATCCCTTGAAGGTCATCTACATTGTCTCCAGGCTTTGGCTACTGTGAATAAAGCTGATATAAACATTCAAGTACAGGTTTTTATATATATGTAGAGATGCAAGTCTTCATTTATCTGGGATAAATACCCAGGAATATAATTGCTGGGTTATATGGTACTTACATGTCTAATTTTTAAATAAACTGTCAACTGTTTCAGAGTAGCTATACCATTTTACACTTCCACAAGCGATATATGAATGGTCAAGTTTCTCTACATCCTTCCCAGCATTCGGTGTTGTCACTATTTTTTAAGTCATTCTGATAGGTTTACAGTGATACCACATTGTGGTTTTAATTTTATTTTCCTAGTATCTGGTGATGCTAAACATGTTTCCATGGGCTTATTAGCCATCTATACATCCTCTTCAGTGAAATCTCTCTTCAAGACTTTTGCCCATTTTCTAATTTATTATTTTGTTTCATTACTGTACAATTTTGAAATACTCTTTAAATTACTAAAAATATTCTAGATACTATAGTTTTTTGTTTGATTTGATACTATTTCTTTGTCAGATATGTGGTTTGCCCACATTTTCTCCCTCTCTGTGGAAGAAATTGACTTTTTATCCTTTTAATAGAGTATTTCACAGAGCAAAATGTTTAATTTTGATGAAGTCCAATTTACCCATTTTTCCTTTTATGGATTGGGCTTTTGGTGTCAAGTCTAAGAACTCTTTGCCTAGCCCTAGTTTCCAAAGATTTGTCCCAATACTTTTTTTCAAAAAGTTTTATAGTTTTATATTTTATTTTAATTTATTTTTAAACATCTTTATTAGAGTATAATTGCTTTATGATGGTGTGTCAGTTTCTGCTTTATAACAAAGTGAATCAGTTATACATATACATATGTCCCCATATCTCTTCCCTCTTGCATCTCCCTCCCTCCCACTCTCCCTATCCCACCCCTCTAGGTGGTCACAAAGCACTGAAGCACCGAGCTGATCTCTCTGTGCTATGCGGCTGCTTCCCACTAGCTATCTATTTTATGTTTGGTAGTGTATATATGTCCATGTCACTCCCTCACTTTGTCCCAGCTTACACTTCCCCCTCCCCGTATCCTCAAGTCCATTCTCTAGTAGGTCTGCATCTTTATTCCTGTCTTGCACCTAGGTTCTTCTGACCATTTTCTTTCCTTTTTTTTAAAAATTTACGTCCTTGATCCATTTTGAGTTAATTTTATTATGTAAGTTGTGAGACATTTCAAGTTTCATTATTTTTGCTTAAGTATGTCCCATTATTACAGTGCCATTTGCTGAAAAGCCTATCTTTCCTCCATTGACTTGCTTTTACATTTTTGTAAAAATTAAGTAGGGCCTATTTTTGTGAGTCAATTTCTGGGTTTCTGTTCTGTTGATCTATGTGTCTGTCTCTCCATCAGTACCACATAGTCTTGATGATTGTAGCTATATAGTAGCTCTTGAAATCACATAGACTAATTCCTTCCACTTTTCTCTTCTTTTTCAGCATGTTTTAGCTATTCTAGGTCCTTTGCCTTTCCGTATAGATTTAGAATAATGTTGTCTATATGTACAAAAAGTCTTGCTGGAAATTTGATAAGAATTAATTAAATCTTTATATCAATTTGTGGAGAACTGACATTTTTACTATGTTGAATCTTCTGATCCATGAACATAGTGTTTCTCCATCTATTTAGATCCGCTTTGTAGCTTTATCTCTTCAGTATTCTGTAGTTTTTAGCACATAAATCTTGTACATGATTTCTTAGATTTACACCTAAGCATTTAATTTAGTGATTGAAATGACATTGTATTTTTATTCACTTTTTATTTTCATTTGGTATTTTTAAATTTGTATATCCATGGATTCATGATAGTTTATAGAAATACAATTGATCCTTGAACATTTATAGTATATGTTTTTTAAATTAATTTTTATTATAGTATAGTTGATTTACAATGTTGTGTTTGTTTCTGCTGTACAGCAAAGTGAATCACTTATACACATACATATATCTACTCTTTTTTAGATTCTTTTCCCATATAGGTCATTACAGAGTATTGAGTAGATTTCCCTGTGCTATACAGTAGGTTCTTATTAGTTATCTATTTTATATAATGTAGTGTGTATATGTCAATCCCAATATCCCATTTATCCCTCCCTCCCTTCCGCCTTGGTAATCATAAGTTTGTTTTCCATATCTGTGACTCTATTTCTGTTTTGTAAATAAGTTGATTTGTACCATTTTTAGATTCTACCTATAAGCAATATCATATAATATTTGTCTTTCTCTGTTTGACTTACCTCACTCAGTATGACAATCTCTAGTTCTGTCCATGTTGCTGCAAATGGTATTGTCCGTTTATATGGCTGAGTAATATTCCATTGTATATATATACCACATCTTCTTTATTCATTCATCCACTGATGGACACATAGGTTGCTTCCATGTCCTGGCTATTGTAAACAGTGCTGCAGTGAATATTGGGGTGTATGTATCTTTTCAAATTATGATTTTCTCCAGATATATGCCCAGGGGTGGGATTGTAGGATCATATGGTAGCTCTATTTTTAGTTTTTTAAGGAACCTCCATACTGTTCTCCATAGTGGCTGTACCAATTTACATTCCCACCAACAGTGTAGGAGGGTCCCCTTTTCTCTACACCCTCTCCAGCATTTATTGTTTGTAGATTTTTTGATGATGGCCATTCTGACCAGTGTGAGATGATACCTCATTGTAGTTTTGATTTGCATTTCTCTAATAATTAGTGATGTTGAGCATCTTTTCATGTTCTTTTTGGCCATGTGTATGTCTTCTTTGGAGAAATGCCTATTTAGATCTTCTGCCCATGTTTTTGATTGGGTGGTTTGTTTTCTTGATTTTTTAAAAAAAATTTTATTGGAGTATAGTTGACTTACAGTGTTGTGTTAGTTTAAGGTGTACAGCAAAGTGATTTTTTTCATATTGAGCTGCATGAGCTGCCTGTATATTTTGGAGATTAACCCCTTGTCAATTGCTTTGTTTGAAAATATTTTCTCCCATTCTGTACGTTGTCTTTTCATTTTGTTTATTGTTTCCTTTGCTGTGCAAAAGAATTAGGTCACATTTGTTTATTTGTGTTTTTACTTTCATTAATCTAGGACATGGATCAGAAAAAATCTTGCTGCGATTTATGTCAGACAGTGTTCTGCCTATGTTTTCCTCTGAGAGTTTTATAGTATCTGGTCATACATTTAGATCTTTAATCCATTTTGAGTTTATTTTTGTGTACGGTGTTAGGGGGTGTTCTAATCTCATTCTTTTACATGGAGCTGTCCAGTTTTCCCAGCACTACTTATTGAAGAGACTGCCTTTTCTCCATTGCATATTCTTGCCTCCTTTGTCATAGATCAGGTGACCATAGGTGCATTGGTTTATCTCTGGGTTTTCTATCCTCTTCCATTGGTCTTTTCTGTTTTTGTGCCAGTACCATACTGTTTTGATTATTGTAGCTTTGTAGTATAGTCTGAAGTCAGGGAGCCTGTTTACTCCAGCTCTGTTTTTCTTTCTCAAGACTGCTTAGGCTATTTGGGGTCTTATGTGTTTCCATACAAATTATAAAATGTTTTGTTCTAATTCTGTAGAAAATGCAAATGGTAATTTGGTAGGGCTCGTATAAATCTGTAGATGACTTTGAGAAAATTACAGGCTAATATCACTGATGAACATAGATGCAAAAATCCTCAACAAAATACTAGCAAACCGAATCCAACAACACATTCAAAGGATCACACAATGATCAAGTGAGATTTATCCCAGGGATGCGAGGATTCTTCAATATATGTAAATCAATCAATATGATACACCATATTAACAAACTGAAGAATAAAAACCATATGACCATCTCAGTAGATGCAGTAAAAGTTTTTGACAAAATTCAACACCCATTTATGGTAAAAACTCTCCAGAAAGTGCACATAGAGGGAACATACCTCAATATAATAAAGGCCAAATATGATGAACCCAGAGCCAACATCATTCTCAATGGTGAAAAACTGAAACCATTTCCTCTGAGATCAGGAACAAGACATAGCCAAGGGCTCTCTTCCTGTAGTGTGGAAGAGTAACCCCAAAGCCTGGATTACACAGGCCATTTTCCAGGACTGGTTTTTCCACCACTTTATCCCAGAGGTAGAGAAATATTGCTTGGAGAGGGATGTCCCATTCAACATTCTTTTCCTGCTGGACAGTGCTCCAGGCCACCCCCATTCATGGACGACTTTTATCCCAATGTCAAAGTAGTGCATCTGCCACCAAATATTACATCATTCATCCAACCTATGTACCAGGCAGTTAGAGCGACTTTCAAGAAATATTATTTGCATCACACTTTTTGTCAGTCAATAAAGGCAAGTGACAAATCAGGAACAACCTTGCAACAATTTTGGAAGGACTATAACATCTACAAGGCCATAAAAAACATCAACTTTGCTTAGCGTGAAGTTATGGCTGTAACCATAAATGGGGTTTGGAAGAACTTTGCCCACAGTTCACAATCTTCTTGGATTTGAGAAAGTGGATGATGGGTCCAAAGAAGTCTTCAGCAACTTAGTGACCCTCATCGAGAAGCTGGAGCTAGATCTGTAAAAGGACGACTTCATTGAACTCCTTGCTGTGCAACACGAGGAGCTTACTAATGAAGACCTGATGGAATTGGAGGCCCGGAGAAAGGACGAAGAGAGACAAGAGGAAGAAGAAGTAACTGAAGAACCAAGGAGATTCACGAAGCAGGAAATTTCAAGGGGATTTTCTTTATCTGAGGAGTCACTGTTGGTTTTTGAGGCATAGGACCCAAACGTAGAAAGGTACACGAAGGTTGCAGCAGCCGTTCAGAATGCAATCCAGTGCTATGTGTGACCTATGACAAGAAAAAAAGAGCTACTACCCAGACATATACTGGATTGTTTTCTCAAGAGAGTAGATAGAATTGAATCCAGCAAGGAACCAGAACCTGTGCCATCACCATCAGGTGTGAGTGAAATTGCAGCTTGCCCTCCATCTCTTACTGCTGACAGTCCTTCAGTATCTCCCACCTCCCCTCCCTCCTCCAGTCAGTAACTCTTCTTGCCTGTTCACTCGATTGCTAGCCCCTGTATGCCAGCTATTGTGCTGTACTACTGTACTTTTCAAGGTACTGTAAGATTTAAAATGTTTTCTTTATTTTTCGTTTTTGTTTTTTATGTATTATTTGTGTAAAAAGTATTATATAGTACTATATAGCGGATTGTTAATTGAGTACCTAGGCTAACTTAGTTGGACTTATGAACAAATTGAACTTACGTGCTCTCAGAATGGAACTCATTCATATGTAAGGGACTTACTGTATTAATGTCTATTGACTAGCTTTTTTCATTTAGTTGAGATTTTCTTAGTTTTTGCTATGACTAGTAGTTTTCAATTTAAATCTGTACATTTTTCTCTTATGTTCTTATTTAAACTTTTCATTTTAGATAGCTTTCTCTGACATGGCTTATCAGAGGAAAACAAGGGTCATCTAATTACTGCCTGGCAAAGGTAGAAGTCTGAGTTCACTACTCAACTTCCATTAACACCCAAAGTGAGGTTCTCCTCTCTACTGCTATATGGGTAGGAGTTCCAGGTTCTCCCATGTTCTCCATTGACACCGCGGTATGTGTGGCACCAATATCACTTGGCAATGGTGAAAGTCTTCTTCTGTCAGCAGCCCAGTGGAAAAGTGGAGGGGTACCTCATTACAGCTGGATGGGGGCAGAAGTCCAGACTCCACACATGGTGTCTATTGACAACACAGAAGGAAGGGAGCAGGGTCGTCCTTGTTATCAGATGGTGAGTGTGAGAGTCTTGGCTTCCTATTTGACTGTCTCTGACACCTCTCCAATGGGAATGTTAGGGAAATTTATGACAGCATCCTGAGATTGTATGTCTAGGTTCCCCAATCAGCCTTTGCTGGCATATGTATGAGTTGGGCCATAGTTCTTTTTCTGTGATGTATGGCTTGAGTAGGGTGATTATTGTCTAAAAGTTTTCTATCTTTGTAGACTTCCCTTTTCCTTCTCCTTTAGCTAGAGAGAGCAAGTCTTCATTGAACTTTTTCTCTCTGTGCCTGTTGATATTTCTAGGTTGCTGGCTTGTCAGTGATAAGTCTGCGATTTGTGAGACACAAAGACAACCCAGAGAACGCACCACCATGTTGTTCCACGGATCCTGAGGCCTCTATTACTCTGTCATCTTTAACAGTCTTCTTATATATGCTTTATACATAATATCCAGAGCTTAGTTGTACATAGGAGGAGGAATAGGGGAAAGTACATCTATTCCATCTTCCCAGAAGCAAAATCCTCCTAAAGCAATTTTTTAAAATAAGCATTGTGTCTACGTGGGTAACTCTCCCATTGGTAAAAGATAATGAGCTCCTTCAAGATCCCTGAAACATCACAGGCCAGACTAGAGTTCACTCACATTAACTTTCATCATCTCATGGTAGTTTGATATAGGCTGTTGTTGGTGATAAATATTCTCTCAGACACAATTGCTCTTTTACTGGTCAGTTGGAAGGCAGGAGGGCTGTTTAGAACCACCACAGGTGGTCAGAGTTGATTACAAAGAGACTGCACAGAAAATTGACTTTCTCTAGATGACATTAGGCTCATTAGAATCCACTTAGTAACTACTCAAAGGCTAGCAAGATGGGGCTAACTAAAGCAATGGAGGAGAAAGGTATTCCCTCATATCCAAAGACTTCCCCTTTGGCCAAAAGGAATTTCTATCACTTGAAAACCTACATCACTGAAGGGATCTGCTTTTTAAAGATTACTGCTACAAATCTTGGGAGATTTGTTTCACCATTAGACTCTGTTTGGTACCATATTGCAGGGGCTACCGCCAAGGCACAAAAAATATGTTAGATGAATGGCCTCCTCAGTAATTACATAGCAACAACTGAATGTGTAACTACATGGCACCTTGTCAAAACTGGATAATAATTACATGGTAGTTTTCATTTCCCTCAACTAATGCTATTATATGAGAAAAACAGTAATATATTAAGTCATAATGCTTTAGTGACTATATATTTATTTACTAAATAAAGAGGTAGGAGATAAAATTCTATTCTTTATTATTTATTTATTTATTTATTATTTTTGGCTGTGTTGGGTCTTCGTTTCTGTGCGTGGGCTTCCTCTAGTTGCAGCGAGCGGGGGCCACTCTTCATCGCGGTGCGCAGGCCTCTCACTGTCGTGGCCTCTCTTGCTGCGGAGCACAAGCTCCAGACGCGCAGGCTCAGTAGTTGTGGCTGACGGGCCTAGTTGCTCCGTGGCATGTGGGATCTTCCCAGACCAGGGCTGAAACCCGTGTCCCCTGCATTGGCAGGCAGATTCTCAACCACTGTGCCACCAGGGAAGCCCCTAAAATTCTATTCTTAAATAATATTTGACAACACACACAGTAATTTCATTATTTTCTGCTGTTTGCTATATAAACTATACCTCTCATTTTTTAAAGTTTAAAATATTTCTTGGGATTATTGTTTTGATTATTACAGCTTTTTATTAAGACTTATGTTGCATTAAAGATGCACTTTACTTTGTAATTGAATAATGTAAATAATTTAATATTGTTTCCATCTTCTAGTTTCTAGTTTTGTGCTTTGGAGATTTTTAAAGTCAATAATTTAGATTACAAGGCAAAATTATCACTGAACAGTGCCAGATGAAAGAAAATGCCATCAGTTATAACAGTTCCTGATTAATTTCCTCTGTTTGTATTATGCATAATTATTGGATCTCATAGGATAAGTAAAACCTGTTTAACTTTATAGAATTATTTTTTCACTAAGCATCTATGTGTATTGCACATTCCCAAACTCATACTACTTCCCTCATTCTGTGTTATTTAAGCTTGTGTAAATTCCCCACTCCTTATCATGACGCCCTTAAAAAAAGAAAAGAGAAATACTTGGGTTAAGTTGCAGACCACATTAATAGTCTTATTCTAAGAAAGTCAGAAAACTGTTTTTTCCGGGTAGTCCTTATTTGAAATATAAGCAGTTCAATATCAGGCAGGTAGCATGTTCGAACACTAGGCCAAGGTTTCCCAATATCAGCACTACTGACATTTAGGACTAGAAATCTCTTTGTAGGGGGCTGTCCTGGGCTTTTAGTAGCACCCCCTACTTTCTACCAGCTAAAGGCCAATAGCACTCCTGATCAGCTGAGACTACTCCATTTGGCTCCAGACATTGCCAAACATCCCCAGGGGGACAAGATCACCCCCAGTGCTATGGAGCTACGCATACTCTCTGAGAAGTTTTTTTTTTTTTTTAACATTTTTATTGGAGTATAACTGCTTTACAATGGTGTGTTAGTTTTTGCTTTATAACAAAGTGAATCAGTTATACATATACATATGTTCCCATATCTCTACCCTCTTGCATCTCCCTCCCTCCCACCCTCCCTATCCCACCTTTCTAGCTGGTCACAAAGCACAGAGCTGATCTCCCTGTGCTATGTGACTTCTTCCCACTAGCTATCTATTTTACATTGGGTAGTGTATATATGTCCATACCACTCTCTCACTTCGTCCCAGCGTACTCTTCCGGCTCCCCGTGTCCTCAAGTCCATTCTCCAGTAGGTCTGCGTCTTTATTCCCATCTTGCCCCTAGGTTCTTCATAACCTTTTTTTTTTTAGATTCCATATATATGTGTTAGCATATGGTATTTGTGTTTCTCTTTCTGACTTACTTCCCTCTGTATGACAGACATTAGGTCCATCCACCTCACTACAAATAACTCAATTTCGTTTCTTTTTATGGTGGAGTAATATTCCATTGTATATATGTGCCACATCTTCTTTATCCATTCATCCGGTGATGGACACTTAGGTTGCTTCCATCCCCTGGCTATTGTAAATAGAGCTGTAATGAACATTTTGGTACATGACTCTTTTTGCATTATGGTTTTCTCAGGGTATATGCCCAGTAGTGGGATTGCTGGGTCATATGGTAGTTCTATTTTTAGGTTTTTAAGGAACCTCCATACTGTTCTCCATAGTGGCTGTATCAATTTACATTCCCACCAACAGTATATGAGTGTTCCCTTTTCTCCACACCCTCTCCAGCATTTATTGTTTGTAGATTTTTTGATGGACATTCTGACGGGTGTGAGGTGATACCTCATTGTAGTTTTGATTTGCGTTTCTCTAAGGATTAGTGCTGTTGAGCATTCTTTCTGTGTTTGTTAGCAATCTGTATATCTTTTTTGGAGAAATGTCTATTTAGGTCTTCTGCCCATTTTTGGATTAGGTTGTTTGTTTTTTTTTTGATATTGACCTGCACGAGCTGCTTGTATATTTTGGAGATTAATCCTCTGTCAGTTGCTTCATTTGCAAGTAGTTTCTCCCATTCTGAGGGTTGTCTTTTCATCTTGTTTATGGTTTCCTTTGCTGTGCAAAAGCTTTGAAGTTTCATTAGGTCCCATTTGTTTATTTTTGTTCTTATTTCCATTTCTCTAGGAGGTGGGTCAAAAAGGATCTTGCTATGATTTATGTCATAGAGTGTCCTGCCTATGTTTTCCTCTAAGAGTTTGATAGTGTCTGCCCTTACATTTAGGTCTTTAATCCATTTTAAGTTTATTTTTGTATATGGTGTTAAGGAGTTTTCTAATTTCATTATTTTACAAGCATTCTTATACACTTATAATGAAAAATCTGAAAGTGAAATTAAGAAAACACTCCCATTTACCATTGCAACAAAAAGAATAAAATACCTGGGAATAAACCTACCTAAGGAGACAAAAGCACTGTATGCATAAAATTATAAGACACTGATGAAAGAAATTAAAGATGATACAAATAGATGGAGAGATATACCATGTTCTTGGATGGGAAGAATCAACATTGTGAAAATGACTCTACTACCCAAAGCAATCTACAGATTCAATGCAATCCTTATCAAACTACCACTGGCATTTTTCACAGAAGTAGAACAAAAAATTTCACAATTTGTATGGAAAAACAAAGGTGCCCGAATAGACAAACAATCTTGAGAAAGAAAAACGGAGCTGGAGGAATCAGGCTCCTGGACCTCAGACTATACTACAAAGCTACAGTAATCAAGACAGTATGGTACTGGCACAAAAACAGAAATATAGATCAATGGAACAGGATAGAAAGCCCAGAGATAAACCCACGCACATATGGTCACCTTATCTTTGATAAAGGAGGCAAGAATGTACAATGGAGAAAAGACAGCCTCTTCAATAAGTGGTGCTGGGAAAACTGGACAGCTACATGTAAAAGAATGATCTTAGAACACTCTCTCTGAGAAGTTTTAACGGATGTTGAAAAAGATTGTGCTCATGGAGAGTGAGGAATAGTCAAATTCTATAACTTATTAGGGAAGTGAAGCTATTCTAGGAGAATTTACTGAGATAAAAGCTATACTCCCTGCCCTTTACTAGTGAAGTGCAAACTGGGAGTGTTTATCATATCTGGAAGCTCTGATTCATTTCCTAATATCAAAATTATGGATGCATTATTTTCTGATTTGTGACCCAAACCAAGAGATGTCAAAAACATATATGTAATAGAGGTGGACAATAGACGGAAAGAGGATAAGTGCAAATACCACATAGACACTGTAATCTGTAAGATTCAATGCTGTCATGATGCATGGGTAACAGATGAGCAATATGCGTGTGGAGTTAGGAGATAATAACCCCATATTTTATAGGAAGACCTATAATTGGTAGCTACCCTTCAGGTTATAGAATCAATCACCACTGATTTCCTTGTCTTTTCCTGTTTTTTGAATAGCTCATACTAAGAGTCAACAGGGTAATAACCACAGTGACAAGAGTAAGATCAAGAGTCTCCAACATTACTTACACACGCGCGCGCACACACACACACACACACACACACACACACACACACAATCCCTATATATGGCCCTACAGATATACCCAAGTTTTATTAAAAAGCAACAGCTCTGTTAAGTCTTCTTTTAACAAACTAGAAGGTAATGAAAGTTAATTTATATTGCATATGACTAAAAAAAGGAAAATAATTTTCTCTAAACCAACAGGCAGAAACATTCGTTTTAAAATATGTATACACAACCAGGAAAAGAGGGAATGGAGCATAAATGAAGAAGGCAAAATATGATTTTGTTAGGGGATGAATTACATCCTCCAAATATGTGAAAAGATGGCTTCTGAAAAAGTCTATCTTGTTTTACTAGCATGTGGTAGACAAAGTCATTATTTAATTTCCACAGCTTCTGATCCCCTAGACTTGTCTACTATATGGAATCAGAGTGAAAATAAATGAAGAACAGAATATGAAACTAAAATGACACTTGGGTTCTACTTAAGTTGTCACTTAAGTTATATGTCATGACAGGTCAGTCACTTCTTTTTATGAATCCTTTTTGTTAAAACATAAAGTTCTGTGATAGAGAGAACATAGTCAACTCTATGATCTAAACTCAGAAAGGTAATTAAGAATTAAATGCAATTTTCTTAAAAAATAATTTTCACAGAAAGGTAAAACCATGATTTTCCTACAGACGTCAAAATGAATGCAGGTTAATGTTTTATTTTACTCATATCATATGAGGGAAGCAAGCAGATATTATAACTGGTTAAAAAGTCAAAAGGGCAAATATTTTTATTGAGTGAAGGAATGTTGAAATGAATTGCAAATGGAGACAAAACTGGTTTTTCTAGGGTGAGGTTTGGGAGTCAACTAAATTTCTACCAGATAGGCCTGAAGGGTGTGCTCTAGATGATACATAGTTTTCCAGTGAAAAACAACTTTTTTTTGTTACAATTACCCCCTCCTTTGATCAAAAACAATCTCGAAAAAGATTATCTTGATCACAAAATATGATGTGTGTCATTAGATCTGACCTGATGACTTACATAGGTGCAGCAGCAAGTATGTTCATTTGCCATGTGACCTTCTGAAATTTGTTTCGATGGAAATTTTCATGAGGCATCTCAGATTGGACTTTCACAAGCCTCTTATTATTTGCAGTCCTGAAGCTAGGAAGCAAGCCAGATTTCACCTGTAGTACACATACTTTTGGGTGAATTCCTTTCTTCTTAAGATCTTCAAAATATCCTAGGCTCCTGGTCTACCAGGAAATGACCTTCCTTACTCATCTGTAAGACTAAGAACCCTGGAAGCCAGGTTCCAGGCCAGGTTTCCCGAGAGAGCACGTTTTATGATTTGGCTTCATAAAGTCATCCTTCGTTCCTTTACAGCATCAGGTCACATATGATTAAATGAGCATAATTCTCAAATATAACATCCCAGGCAAGTCCTTAGTTGTATAACAAATGTTTCTAATTATGTCCTAGTAAAAGGAGAACAGATTCTTATTTAATCCATGCAAATAACTACAATATGAAAATAAGAACATTCAATAAGAGTTTCTGAAATCTGAGGATCAGATAGGAAGAATAAAATCTCATTTACAAATGTTTAATTTGGGTTTTACAAAAGCAGAGTCTACTAAATTGTTGAGGGTGATAGAAAGCTTAAGAGGAAAGAGAAATGACTTCCTTATGTATCCAGAAAACAGAACATTAAAATATCAAGAATATTTTTAATTACATCATTTCATTCAGTCTTATATAATTAGTTCTTGTTCTACAGGATCTTGTATTAGCAGAAGCCTGTATGCAAGAATACTTGGCATAATCCTTTTCCTTGGGGCTCTGAGATAGTCTCTCTTTTGTTGCTAATGAAGCACTCAGGCCTGTAGCTGACTACAAGTACTTTCAAGGAAGCATCAGAGGAAAACAAACAAAAACATGTAAACATGACAAAAGAAAGACTTAAATTGGCTGTGCTTAATTTATTACAGATAACTTTCAAAAGTGAAAGATCTGATTTGAGTTTATTACAAGAATAATGCAACTGTCAAGGAAATTCGGTTGTTTCTTTGACAAGCAAACAAGATAGTAAAGTCCAAAAAAAGTTTAGACAAAATAATTATAGATACGGTGGTTAACCCTATTTTCAAAAAAGACAGTGAACATTACATCTAATTTTTTTAAATGGATGAACATAATTTTAGTGAGAAATAATCTTAAGATAAAATAATCATGACATGGTATAGAATGAACATTCCAAGCATAGAGTAAGAATATACCAAGAATACATTAATACCAGGTAAAGTGATCCAGTATGGAGTACATCCTAAACATCTGTATATTAATAAAACTCCATAGGTAGGGCTTCCCGGGTGGCCCAGTGGTTGAGAGTCTGCCTGCCGATGCAGGGGACACGGGTTCGTGCCCCGGTCCGGGAACATCCCACATGCCGTGGAGCGGCTGGACCCGTGAGCCATGGCCGCTGAGCCTGCACGTCCAGAGCCTGTGCTCCGCAATGGGAGAGGCCACAACAGTGAAAGGCCCGTGTAATGCAAAAAAACAAACAAAAAAACTCCATAGGTTAGTGATATGAATCCCCATTAGAAAACCCTGACATAGAAGATGCAAGAATCAAATTAAGAAGTCAAAGTTGTGAAAATATTTTTTTTAAGATTTTTTTTGATGTGGACCATTTTTAAAGTAGTTATTGAATTTATTACAACATTGCTTCTGTTTTATATTTTGGATTTTTGGCCGTGAGACATGAGGGCTCTTAGCTCCCCGACCAGGGATTGAACCCATACCCTCTGCATTGGAAGGCAAAGCCTTAACCACTGGACCAACAGGGAAGTCCCAGTTAACATTTTTTAAGTAACTGAAATTACGACTGATAACACTACTGCTATCATCTAATATCAGGCAAAGCACCAAAGCGTTTGACAATTCGCTTGGAACTTCCCACACTGTATACAGTTTCTGAAATATTTATACTAATAACATCTTACCCACACAAATTTAACTTAGAGAAGGCTGAGCATCTCTTCTGATTTGAAAACTCTCCCCATACAACATAACAAATAAACCTACTTGCTTCTATAACCTCTCTTTTTACCAAAAACAAATCTGTGTGTCTTTCCAGGAAGACTAAAAAGATAGTTTTAGGTGTAAAAGATAACTTAGAAGTTTTATTTTATTTTATTTTTATTCTGTATCTGAGATTTGGCTTTGTGAAGGCAAAATCAGTGGCGGAAAAGAGGGAGGGAGGGTGGGGGAAGGAGAGAGAGAGAGAGAGAGAGAGAGAGAGAGAGAGAGAGAGAGAAGTCTTCCTCTTCTTAAAAGACCACAGTTTTATCAGATTAGGACCCCACCCTTATGACCCCATTTAACCTTAATTACCTCTTAATGACCCTATCTCCAGATACAGTCACATTGGGGATTAGAACATCCACATGAATTTTGGGGGGATACATTTTAATCCGTAGCACACTCTCACACAGGTAGAACTTATAGCTTCAATTCCAAAATTTAGCCATGGGTGAAGAGTAAACAAACACGTATAACTCTCTGATCCATATCAAAGAGCTATTCTCCTCTCAGTGGGTAAAATAACTGACTTGAGCTCAATACAGACAATCAGAAAATATTAACAAACCAGATTCTCTGTTATCTCTCGCCCAACAGGAACAAGATGTCTGTACAACTATTAATCAATTTACGGGGGTCATCAAATGATAAAACCATAAAAACAAATTCCCAATCAAAAAGGCCAACAAAATATATTCTCTGTCATCTTTCATCTAACAAAGAATAAATTTCTATAAACAATCCATTTCCAGAAATCACCAAATGGTCAGACCATAAAATCACATTCTCAATGGGGAATAACTTATTGAGTGTAAACAAACCAAAAACAAGATTAGTGGAGAGCAAATTCAAATTAGAAAGACAGCATATTTCATTGTCAGTCTAGAGTCAGCTCTGGGAACCAAAAGAAGACATGACTGGGCTAAAACCGTTAAAATATAATTTTTAGAAAAAAGTAAAAATCATGATTTTCATATAGATATAAAATAAACATGTGCTAAAGATTTTACTTTTATGATATGAAGGGACCAAGCAGATGTTATAACCTGTTTAAAGGAAAAGACAGAAGAGCACGAATGTATATGGAATATAGTATTGGTATGAATTGAAAATGGAGATAAAATTGTTTTTTCCATGAGGGTGAAGGGAGGGAAATCAACTAAACCTCTACCAGGAAGACAGAATTTACAATTTACATATGGTTGCAAAATAGCTCAAAGAAAATGAAGAGGACTGAATAAGACAGTCCACAAGCTTTCCACTGAAACATAGATTTCCACTGATACACAGGATTTTTTTCTACATATAGGAATAATTGAGAACTGTTTTTTGTTTTTGATATTTTTTTTTTTTTAGAATGCGTTCTGTAATTAGTTTTGTTGGGAATATTACAGGTTACATTTCTGATCTAATTTTGTTCCAGCTAATCTTTGACTGAGTTCACACACTCTTATAGACCGTGGGGTTAACAACCAGCACCAACACTACCACTGTGACAATCATCATAATGATTCTTCATACTGACATAGCACTTGCTCTGTGCCAACCATGCTTCTAAGCACTTTACATACACCTATTTATTCCCCACAACAACTCTATGAAGTAGACACTAATATTACTAATATTATAACTAATATTATCCCCATTTTACAGGTGAAGAAACTAAGACACAGAAAATTAAAATAATATGTGTATGGTTCCACAACTAACAAATACCAGTAAGTAGGCCACTGAGATATGCACTAGTTAGTATTTGGAGAAACATTTTAATGAGATGTTTCGTATAATCTACAAAATGCCAGAAAACAGAACTTTCTTGAAAACAGAATGACCCGCTGTGCCAAGTGCTTCAAGTACATAATGATGGGGTTTAGGACACACTAACCCAAACTATGGCACCTTGGCATATTAATTATTTTAAGTTGAAGGAGTCTGAGGAAATAGAAGAAGCAGGAAAATCACTCTGACCTCCTCCCCACCCCTACCCTTCTTCACAGAAACAGGTCATAAAACTCTCAAGTGAGATGTGCCCTTCCTATACCTGGAAGAATGGAACATCCTTATCTCTGAAAACAAAATGATGCCAAGAGGAATCTGAACAGACAGGCCTTGCTAAATGTCCACAGTTTACTGTACTTACCTCATATTCCTTAACCTATCATGTTTCTATACAACTACCCACTTTTCATCAAACATAGCATAAAATACTCAGCTCTAACTGTTTCTTCAGGTCTTTATTTTCTGATGAAGTCTCACATGTCACATAAAATTTATATTAAATAAATTTTCATACATTAATCCTGTTCATCTGTCTTTGCAGTTTAATTTTCACACCCAGCCAGGGACCCTAAAAGGGTCAAGAAACCCTACAATATGTAAGTGAGGCAATACCCATGGCCTCGAATTCCCAGACAAGGAAGGGAGACAGACATACACTCACACAATTATAATGTGTAATAACACAAGCTAACAGTTCACTGATGCAGGAATACACATTTCTAAGAAACGAATACTGAATGAAAGAAAAGGTTGAAGCTATGGGCAGGGATGAAGTTGGGGAGGGCCTTCAATATCATGCAAAGTAACTTTAACATTATCCTGAAGGCCAAGGGGAGAAATTGTAAGATTTTAAGCAAGAATTGCATTTTAGAAAGATTGCTTCAGCAGCAGAATGGAAAAGAAATTAAATAGTCAGTAAGCCTGGATCCAGAGAGACCGATGTATCTTTTGTCTTAAAAAAACCCCTCAAATTTAGTGGACTATTTATTTGCTCAAGATTCTGTCCATCAGCAGTTTGGGCTGTGCTCAGCTGGGCTGTTCTTCTGTAGATCTCTCTTGGGGCCTCTTCCACACGTCTGATCATTTGTGCTGTTTCCTGGACCTCCCTCTCCCTGTGGTTTTTCATCTTCAAGAAGGATAGCCCATGTTCCTTTACATGGTGTGATAGGCAGAATAATGCCCCCCACCACCAAAAGTGCTCATGTTCTAGTCTCCAGAACCTGTGAATACATTATCTTAAGTAGCAAAAGAGACAATGCAGATATAAGAGAGTTGGAGAGAAATTTGAAGATGCTACACTGCTGGCTTTGAAGCTGGAAAAAGAGCACTGAACCAAGGAATGCAGGCAGTCTATAGAAGGTGGAAAATACAAGGAAACAGATTCTCCTCCAGAGCCTCCAGAAGGAACCAGATCTGTTGACATCTTGACTTTAATTCAATGAGACTGATTTTGGACTTCTGACCTCCAGAACTATATGGTAAATTTGTATTATTTCAAGCTACCAAATTTGTGCTAATTTTTTTTTTTTCCTTTGCGTTACGCGGGCCTCTCACTGTTGTGGCCTCTCCCGTTGCGGAGCACAGGCTCAGCAGCCATGGCTCACGGGCCCAGCCGCTCCGCGGCATGTG
>NW_006789243.1:242000-261356 GCF_000442215.2 Lipotes vexillifer
ATGTGGGATCTTCCAGGACCGGGGCACGAACCCGTGTCCCCTGCATCGGCAGGCGGACTCTCAACCACTGTGCCACCAGAGAAGCCCTGTGCTAATTTTTACAGCAGCTATAGGAAGCTAATATACATGGCAATCTCAAAGCGGCAAGAGATTAAATAAAAACAGAAGCTAAAAGGCCTCCTGAGACCTAGCTCAGAAGTTGCACAATGTCACTTTTGCCCCATTCTTTTAGTCAAAGCAAGTCACAAGGCCAGCCCAGATTCAAGGGTAGGAAAATATAATTCATCTCTTGATGGTAAGAACTATAAGAAATATGTTGCCTTTTAAAATCCACTACAACTGGTTAGGAGTCAGAGTAATCCAGGTAAGAAGTAAAAAAGAAGTAAAAAAGTTGCTGTAGGAGAGATGGAAAGGAAAGGAGCGGTTCCCAGGTTCAAAAGATATTTAGAAGGTAAAACCATCAAAATCTGATGATTAAATGAATATGGTGGGTGAGGGAGATGAAACATATTTGATTATCACCTACTTTTAATGCAGGAAGAAACACTAACACCTATATTTAGCCCAGAGATTAAATGATTTGTCTGATGTCCCATAGCTTGAACTAGAACACAGACTACTGACCCCCTGATCTTTTCTCCTGGCTGGACTATGTTGCTTACATATCCCAATAGCCCTACTTTTACCTCATTCTTTCCTGAGATCTTAGATGATTAATGGAAGTATGTCCCTGCTTACTCTTTCATCTGGAATGGATACCCATGTTTACTTTCACTGTCCGGCTTTTATATAACTGGTACAGCAACATCAACACGTTCCCAGCCAGATAATGTGAAAATCAATAGAGAAGCTAATAATGAAAATGCAGATCCAAATAAAGCCATCTGTTAGTAATCATACTAATAGGACAGTAGATATAAGATGCTGAGTTGACTAAGATTTAATCTGGTGGGGGGGCAGTTGTGGTTTATAAAGAAAGAGATGTCCTTTATGGCTTCTTTCCCTGGAAATGATATTTCCTCTCTCTTTCTCCTTGGGAATCATTATTGAACCAAGGAACTAACAAACACCCAAAGTTGAGGAAGGTTAGTTTCATTTCTTAAGAGCCATTATATCATGTAGCTAGTTTCCTTAGCAACTATGTACATATCTCCTCACATAGTATCTTGAAAATTGCAAAGATAAATATGGTAAGTGGTGTTCTTAAAGTCATCAAAAAATTGTTTCTAAATATTCTTACTTCTAATTTCTATGTAAAAAGCTACCTTCTAGGTTTTGGTCTCAATTCCAGTAGACAATTACTCTTACATTATTTTATGAATAAATAGATAAATGAAGTAGTCAATAAACAAAAAAAATACCATATTTTAGAGAAAACATGTCAGATACAAAGTAAACTTTCATATTGAAAATCACTATGCCACCAAATACAGAGTGCTATGAATTATAGAGTGTCCATTTTACTTCCATGAGTCTTACAGCTAAATGGTAGTAGCCTTTTTCTATGGCAGGAAATTGAACCAGTAGAGGATAAGTATTCAATAAATGCTAGATGCTATTATTATTGTCATTATATTAGAAATTTGTAGAAAGCAATGTAAAATGTAATATGCAGATGCTTCCTTGATATGTATTATCTGTGTGTAAAAAGTCATAGCTTTATTTAGGCCTAAAGTTACAAAGCAAGTAGCTATAGTAACAATAGAAAAGCTACCCTTATTGAGCATTACTTTGTGTCAGACACTGTGCTAGGCATTTTAATGACTCATTTAGTTACCACAGAAGCATTATATAGTAAGTAATATTATCTTCACAATTTTATAAATGAGGAAGTTGAAGTGAAAAGAATAAGTGATTTGGCCAAATACCCACAACTGATTCCAAAGCCAAGTACTTAATTGCTCTTTTGCATGTGCTGCAGCTTCTGCATACAGTCTTCTCTAATGGTGTGCCATCTAAGTCCAGGAGGAGAATTAGAGAACTGGGATGGGATCCCCACTTAACTACCACTCCTCTCCCAATTCTGGTACCTCATCAACTCATGTATCTTCACTCTGCTTTGAAAAATTCAAACACAATACTCAATACGTAGCCAGGACCATGGAAATATATAAGCATATGGCATGGTTCCTTTCCTCAAGGAGTTCATAATCTAGTTAGAGAGATAAGGCTACCAAATGAAATAAGTGGAGAATCATAGACGATTGTATAAAAGCAAGTGCCCAAATTGGTCATGCTTTATCTAAGGCAGATGGGTCTTCAGCTACATATGTAGGTGAAGAAGGAGGGATAGGCCAGCCCAGGACAAATGTTAATGGGACTGACACAGCTGGACATCTTGATTCTAGGTGATTGGCTATCATCCCAGTGTGTCATATCTAAAGAGATATACTATCTAAAGGGAAGAGGTTCATCCAGACTATGGTTAATAAACAATCAAGGAGCCCCAATCTGGTGTTTAGGACTAGTAATACTTCAAAGCAGATGAAGTGCTGACAATGCAATTCTTGTTGATGAGTGAATATGGGACACCATATCCAGCCCCCATAAAGCAAGAGTTGAAGGACCAGCAAAAATTAGGCAAAGGATCATGGTTCTGGCCAAATGGACTAGAGTTCAAGGTCAGTCACTAATCTCATGTGGGAAGTTGTAAGAACTGGGTAAACATGACAGGGATACAGAGAAGACCATGACTGACGCAGGGCATATGTGAACACCTAGGGCTGACTTTAAAGATACCATGTACTAATCCTATTATCCAGTTTCCACTCATAGGACCAGAGAAAACTTAGGGACCTCAGAATAGGAGTTCCTGGGAGCCAGACGTAGACAAAACAGGATATTTATTTTAGGTGGCCTAAGGTAACATAGCTGAAAAAGAAAACCAACATGTCAGTCAAGGAGGGAAGACAAGAACCTAAGTAACAATGCAGTGTCAAAGGCCAAACCTGAATGTTGAATCTGTATGGTGAGAGATTCATTGAGCCTTGTGTTTATATGGTGCCAGCTGAATGGCTGGGAGTTACAGTGGACTTGGTGGCTTAAAGAATATCAAGACAGAAAGATGAATTCCAGAATTCACCCATTTATGGGTTGGATTAACAGTCCTAACATTCGCTCCTCCCAGGTCAGAACTGGCTTAGAAACTATAGGGGTTATGAAGAAGCTATGTACACACACGACACCTGAAGACTGAATCATTATTATGTCTTATTCATATATTTATACCACTGACATTTTTGAGTTGTGTGCAAATGCTGTTGTGATGAATAAACTGGCAGCTTATTTCAAATCATTAGTGAATTAGTAGATATTTTCTTTCATTATATATTTTTCTAAAAAATGCATATTAAAAATAAAAGGGGGTGATCCAGGGAATATTCGACATCACTGGGGCTAGTTTCTAGAGCCCCTTTTTTATGGAATCACTGCATGAATGACATAGTTATACAAGCCAATATTTTTCATTCCTGATTCCTGAGATTCAGGTCAGGCAATCAGGATATGGTTTCTACCAGGGATTTTCAGGGAGCAGAGTACACACAGCGTGAAATGACTCTTAAAGAGACCAGTATGGCTTCTCCCATAACTTGTTACTTTCTACAAATGTCACTAGGCTACATATTTTGTAATACAATCATCATCACCATCATCAATGTTTTTATTACACTCTGCACTTTACAAAGTACACTCACATATCCACAGAGGTTGGTTTTTTGTGAAGTTAATGAAGTATAAGCCTTATAGGCTCCCTCCAAACCTCTGAGAATAGCCTTAGAAATGTTTTTTTCTGGTCATGTTTTTCTTTTTTTTTTTTTAACATCTTTATTGGAGTATAATTGCTTTACAATGGTGTGCTAGTTTCTGCTTTATAACAAAGTGAATCAGCTATACATATACATATATCCCCATATCTCCTCCCTTTTGCGTCTCCCTCCTATCCTCCCTATCCCACCCCTCCCATCTAGGTGGTCACAAAGCACCGAGCTGATCTCCCTGTGCTATGTGGTTGCTTCCCACTAGCTATCTATTTTACATTTGGTAGTGTATATGTGTCCATGCCACCATCTCACTTCATCCCAGCTTACCCTTCCCCCTCCCCGTGTCCTATGTCTTTGTAAAATTTGTAGAAGATATTTTACCTGAATTCAGTTAAGTCATTTTCCCTCTTACCTGATGGCATTGGAGTAAACATGACCATTTTAGGGATCTGAGAAGACTCAGTTCACCTAGCAAAACACTTATTTTGGGTTTGGTAGGACATAGGATTCACAGTTTTGTTATGCTATTTACCCCAGTATGGAATGGCTTCCAGGAAATCATCCTACCGCCCGCTGTGCTGACTCACCTAGTGACCTGAAGCTGCAGAACCAGAAGTCCTGTTACAACAATAACAGGTCCCAAAGTATTCGGCAACAGAAGTATAAGTGAATGTAAGAGAAATAAGCTTTGACATATATAGGGCTAGAAGCAGTCTATGGAAGATTATTCTATGTCTACCAGAAACCTGGTAGAAAATTGATTTTAAAGTTGGTACATGCTTCCCCCTAATTTGACAGCAATTCTCAAACTTTACATGACATTAATAAGTTCTGAAGCTGAAGGAAACTTCTAAACTTATCAATAATAAAAAGCAAATTTCAATCAACTGTGCCAGAGGAAAGATTGGATTATCTTTATGTTCTGTCTAAAGAAAATATTATAAAATTGTTGTCGTATGAGGAGGAAAGCAGGGTATATGCAGTTAAAAAATGTAAGGAATAAAAATATAAAGTGTGTCAGATAGTTTATTCATGGAACTATTCTTTTGATTCTATGTTGTTTGTGGCATTTATCAGGTTTTCAAAATGTGTAATATAAAGTGATTTATTTTCTCATTCTAAAAATATATTCACTTTCATACCTAATTCTGTACTTATAATTCTGTATTCTTTTTCTTAAAGGCACCCCCTTGAACTGTGTAAACCTTAGGCCCACAAAACCTGGATTGACACCTGTACATGCATTCTGCCACCTAACCCTCACAATATTCCTAGATATATACATTTTACATTTTATATATACAGATTAGAGAGATGCCCTCACCCATTCAGTCTTTCAGCAAATACTTATTGAGGACCTACTATGTGTCGATTATTCTTCTAGGCTCTGGAAATATAGCAATGAACATCACAGATTAAAATTTCTGGCCTCATAGATCATACATTATAGTGAACTTACAACAGGTTATACAGATATTTATCCTCTGTCATAGAATTTTAAAATGAGTGAATAATTTTGGCCCCGAACCCAGATATTCTCCCTTCAGTTTATCTCTCTTTATTTGATTAGCTTAACCTACCATGGCTCTTTTTTCTTCTTCCACATTCCTCTGTGGGGTGGGGTTTGGAATCAACCCTCTTCAAGTCTTAGACAAATCTCTGCTTTCCCTGTGACCTTCTCAAGGGTCCTAGAATTGAAGTGAGATGCTTTTCTTAGAGAAGTTTACTTATTTTTAACATGGCTTTATTGTATCTCTTTTGGATGAAACACACCCTGAACATAAACTTGTTGGGGCTTTTTGTCCTTTTCTCTAGGTCACTGCTTAGATTTTTTGAGTTTCCAAGTTCAGGAAGCTCTTATGTTGCAGAGAACAGATTATTAGCCATCAATTTTTACTTTCTAGGTAGAAGAATCAGAAGTTAGTCCTTAAAATGTCTTCCAGCAGCCACTGAATTTTTCTCAGTAGTATCATATTATATATTTTTTCCTAGTTTTTGGTTTTCATTTGCCAACAATTTTTCTCTCTAACAATTTCTCCCACTTTTAACTCACTGTGGATATGGTTGGTACTAATAAGAAAAGGTAAATTCTCCCAAGGTTATGAAGTACAGCAAAAGTAGCAGTATAAACTGGCATGGACTAAATTGTTCGTAAGAGTCACGTTATCTGCACTGCCTTTGGCTCCATCAGTGCATTCAGAGAAAAGTGAGTTCTGAAGCCAATTTCCTGGACAGATTTGGCAGGGAGCTAAATCTGAAACTGAGACAAGAGTGGGCTATGTTGGGCTTGAATTATTGAGATAACTGAGTCACGTAACCACTTTATTCCCGAAGTTTAGACAGAACCTTATAAATCATCTGATTTTCTTCAAAGGTGTACATTGTAAAGAGAATTTCCCTAAACGACTCACCTACTCTTCTGGACTCAAGTCCTATAATTTGATTTCCCTTATTCCAGTATAGCTACCTATCATTCTCCCAGGCGCTTGAGGTCAAAGTTCTTGAAAAGTGCTTAAATCTCAGTGAGGCTTTATGGTGACATTTTGCTAATGTGCTTTGGTAACAAAACATTCTAGGTCTTGAAACCAAAGCCCCATTTCTATGGTTTTGTTTTTGTTAAACACATGCCATTAAGAAAGAGGATATGTTGGACAGATCAAACTTACTGTGTCAGTATTCCTTTGATTTATTACCGGTCTAGTGTACATATATATATATATATGGAGAGAGAGAGAGAGAGTCTATTTAATAATATTATTCATTATTTATCCTTCTTTCATAAGGAAAAATAAAAGTTTTCTTCATACTTGTATTGATTTAATTTGCAGATGAAAGACCAGATTTTTATTTTTTTAATTTTTATTTATTTATTTAATAAATTTATTTACTTATTCATTAATTCATTTATTTTTGGTTGCATTGGGTCTTCGTTGATGCACATGGGCTTTCTCTAGTTGCAGTGAGTGGGGGCTACTCTTTGTTGTGGTGTATGAGCTTCTCATTGCGGTGGCTTCTCTTGTTGTGGAGCACGGGCTCTAGGCACATGGGCTTCAGTAGTTGTGTCATGTGGGCTCAGTAGTTGTGGCTCGTGGGCTCTAGAGCACAGGCTCTGTAGTTGTTGCACACAGGCTTAGTTGCTCCACGGCATGTGGGATCTTCTTGGACCAGGGCTCAAACCCATGTCCCCTGCATTGGCAGGCAGATTCTTAACCACTGCACCACCAGGGAAGCCCAAGGCCAGAATTTTCAATCTCTCTCATACTACTAGCTTGATAAAATTTGAAATCATTATTATCTCATTGTTTTTTTCAGTACTCCCCTCCCTTCTCAAGTGCTCCCCAGTGGTGCCTCATGTTTACCACCCATACCTGTCTTTCCTCTCCTCTGAACCACATCAATATTTCCTCCTGTGCCACATTTCCTGTCTTCCTTTGGACTTTATTGCCAGGTTCCCAAATGAGAATCTACCTTAAAAGTGGGGTTCGAATGATGATAAAACTTTACCTCTTTCCCCTCTTCTTCTTCCAGGAGATTTTGGGTTTTAATAAGGGCCACATGAAAGTAAAATGCATTTACCTGAGGAATGAATGATAGCTGGAATTTCAGGCACTGTGCAGGCCAATTAAGTTTGCAGCAGAGATGAGGGTATGGAGAAGCAGGAGAAGAGTTTGAGCCATTCCCTCATAAAATACATAGTGGCCTCTTATGTATAAATATGTGCCTAGTCCTTGAGCCAACTCATAGGATGATTCTAATCTACTCACTTAGACATTTGATATCGGTTTAAGAAATGAACTTTCACAATAAAAACTACTTTTCTTTAGAAAGCCAGGAACAGAGAGTATTTATTCTTTGCTATATTGCTGCATTGAATTCCTGCAATTCCTCTTACCAACAACTCAGTTTAAAATGTGTATGTCATTCCAGTCTAGTTAGATCTGTATCAAGCTGATCATTTCAGTGCAGCTGTGGGATGATGTCCCAAGTCATGGAAGAACAGGCTGTTTACCTGCCTGCCTGCCAGGTAGAGCAATTGTTATTTTTTAACTCCCTCCTGTACTCAATAATAACTACCCATCATATTACCAATTCATTTGATCATTTTGAAACCATCATCATAGATTTCAAATGAAAAACTGTATCCTCAACTTTTGCATTGATGTCATGTCCGTGTTGTGTTGTTGTTGTTGATGGGTGTTTGCTTTTTGTTCTGTTTTGCTGTGTTTTCTTATTTTCAGAATTTTGTTCTTAGATTGCAAGAGTGACCTCTAGTGTGAAACATCTGTATAGTTATGATCTCAAGCTCCAGGGCCTCTTATCCAGCCCTGATTTCCATAGGTATTGGTGTTATACAAAATTTAGATAACCAGGCCTCTGCAAATATGACAAATTATCATCCAAGAATAAAACCCTGTCAGGTTTCTTCTTATTAACTCTCATATATTTTATTCCCAAACTTTGGCTACCAAAGGACACTTGCATTCTGGGGACTATGAAATGGCAAGGACAACACTTCCAGAAATGCCCTTGTAAGTAACTGGAAGTAAATTATGACTTTCTTTGAGTTGGATGTATTTGACTGCAGAAAAATTGTTTTGCAGGTCTCTTGTTGCCCCTGGCAATCCTGCTGTGAATAATTGGCTGGTGAACTCACCTGTTCTCTTTCTTCTCCAGAGAAAGGAAGTGTTTTCCTTACCACCACACTGAGTAGATACGAGTCATAAAGAACATACTGTACTCTTCATTTGGAAAATTAGACTTAAGCATATTCCAAGCCCTCACACAAGGTCAGCCAGAAAACTTGCAGTATGGTCAATGTCATTTCTTATTCCCTTCACAAGGTTAAATGGAAGCGTTACCTACCTTTCAAGGACTAACTCCCCTTGCAATAAAAATAACAATCCCTCAAGTTGGCATAGTGCTTTAAAACTTAAAAAGCACTTTAATTTATTTAATTTTGCTTCCTCCTCTCACCATGTTTAGGAAGTAAGCATTATTTGTCCCATTTTAGTGATGAAAAATTTGAAGCCTGGTGAGATTAAATGGCATGTCCAAGATCAAACACGCTTAATAAATGGTGAAGTCATAAGTCTTTGGACTCCAAACTTAGTGTATTTTTTTCACAGCTGCTTCATAGTCTAACAGCCAGACTTTCCCAAAATAATATATATATTTTTAATAGCTTACATACAAATTTCTATGAGACTTGAGAAGAGAAACAATGATCTAGTTGTAAGGATCAGGGAAGATTTTTATGGAGGAAGCCACATATAGTTTAGTCTTTAACAAATAGAAAGAATGTGGAAAGATGAAAAAAAAAACATTTCAAGTTAAGCAAAATCAAGGCAATGAGAAAGTATGGAATGTATACAAGAAATAAGAAGTAGTTTACATTTTCTAAGTTGTCAGAGGTAGTGGAAAATAAAGTTAGAAAATAAAGTTGAGATCAGGCCATGAAAGTCCTCTAAATCTACAACAGGGTTTCTCAACCTCAGCACTTATTGACAATTGGTGCCACAGAATTCTTTGTTGTGGGGGCCTGTCCTGTGTATTGCAGGATATTTAGTAGCACCCCTGTCCTCTACCCACTAGATGCCAATATCACTTCCTTCCCCAGTTGTGACAACCAAAAATGGCTCAAGACACTGCCAAGTATCCCCTTCTGGGGAAGAATTCCCCCCATTGAGACCACTTTAATTGGTATATTTATAATGCCAAATAAATCCATTTTAGATTTTGAAGCAGAGAAGTGTCATGACTGAATCTATGCTTAGGGTAGAAAAACATGCAAAGTCTACAAGACAAATTGGAAAGGGGAAGAGATTGAAGGCAAAAAGGTCTGGCCGGAAGATATGGCGATGGTCTCAGTGTAAGAACCAGAGGTAGCTGCTGTCTTGGAAAGAGCATTCAGCTTATAGGTAAGGCACTTGGATTACACTGCAAGCTCTGCCAGCAGTTAGTATGTGTTCTTGGACAAGTTATTTACCTTTGTGCCCTCCATTACTCATCTACACAGAGAGAGAGTGAGATGATGATCTCAAAGTTCCCTTCTAGCTCCATATACTTTGAGTCTGTTAAAGATAGATATGTAAATGTTATCACTAACATTAACCACATCCACTCTTCTCCATATGTCTTTCAAAAGAATATTGGTGGTACCAAATGTGTGTCTGACTTTGCTGTGTAAAGGTAGAGTATGACCTCACTTTTTAGATTTAGTTGGGTGAAAAGGCAAGTCAGAAATAGTGAAAAATCTGAATTAGGAAATGCATTTTAAAGACATGTACATGTATTACATAAAGTACCTGGAACAAAGAGATTGAAGTATTGCCTAGGCGAGGTGTTTTGGAATTTAGTTTAATTAATTTAGCATTTGCTGAAAGCATACTCAGTGTAAGACACTGCTGGGCTTCTCAGGGGTTAAAAAGATAAATTATGGGGCCTGCCAAGAAGTTTGCAGTACAGTAAGGAAGGTCAGCAATATACACAACTGTAATACAGAGCAGAATATAATACATTCCAGACAAACTGTATGTGCAAGTCTCATGCACATCAACAGGCTGATTTTCAAATTGTTAAATAGTGCAGAATACAGCTTAATCCCAGGCTTAAAAATAAATCTACTTTTTAAATACATACAACTTTCTCTTTCTAACTTACTTCACTCTGTATGACAGACTCTAGGTCCATAGACCTCACTACAAACTCACTATAACTCAATTTTGTTTCTTTTAATGGCTGAGTAATATTCCATTGTATATATGTGCTACATCTTCTTTATCCATTCATCTGTCGATGGACACTTAGGTTGCTTCTGTGTCCTGGTTATTGTAAATATATGCTAACATATATATATGGAATCTAAAAAAAAAAAAAAAAAAAAGGTTCTGAAAAACCTAGGGGCAGGGCAGGAATAAAGACACAGACCTACCAGAGAATGGACTTGAGGATATGGGGAGGGGGGAAGGGTAAACTGGGACAAAGTGAGAGAGTGGCATGGACATATGTACATTACCAAATGTAAAATAGCTAGCTAGTGGGAAGCAGCCGCATAGCACAGGGAGATCAGCTCTAGCACAGGGAGATCAGCTCGGTGCTTTGTGACCACCTAGAGGGGCGGGATAGGGAGGGTGGGAGGGAGACGCAAGAGGGAAGGGATATGGGGATATATGTATACGTATAGCTGATTCAATTTGATTTACAGCAGAAACTAACACAACGATGTAAAACAATTATACTCCAATAAAGATGTTTAAAAAATACATACAACTTTTTCATTGAGTCTAAAAATTTTAAGAAAAATACATGGCAAACAAACATCTGTCAACTCAGTTGTGCCTGAGTAATATATAACTTAATCGTAATTGTTCCACCCATAGGCTGACCTCATTTGCCAGTGGAGCCTTAACAAGTAGACAAGAATGTTTGGAAACTAGCAAATTGTTTGTATGTAAATGGTTGTTTTAAATAGCTTGAAATCATTCTCCTTTTTTAAGACTGTGATACGTTAAATATCCTTCTTAAAATCTTATCTATACTATTTTGTTTCTTGCTTTAGCAATCTTTGTTCTAAATTAGCAGATTTTTTAAATGTTAAGGTTTTGCTATATGCCATAAAACTAAGTGAAGATTTTGTATGGACACTTTTCCTGTTGAGCTATTTTCTATTATTTTCTTTCTTGCCCTCTCTTCAGGCTATCAGCAGAGTTGTGTACATAGCAGATGTATTACTTTGGTTAACAGGTCCTACTTGAGATCATTTTTGAGGTACAAACTTATGTGCATACATACATAGTATGAGGGGAATATGATGGAGACAGATGTAATTAACTCAGGGAGAAAATGCCACGTCACAGATAGAGAGAGAGATGGAGATCATAGTAAAGAACAATATCTTCGTTAAGTGGATATATGTGAGTGAATAGGTGTTTATACGTATGTCTAGGCCAAAGAGATAAAAGATAGACAACTGGCAACTATTCAGGAATTAGTTACACCATTTGAATGGTTTATTTTCCTTCCTTTTACCTGCTAAGTTACTGCACTGCTTTTCTTTCCTTATTTAGTGAACAGGCAGAGAATGGAATTAACAGCCGAGTCAGTTGGGCTCCTTTAGCTATCTTTGGGGGGAAAAACTATAAAGAGACGTTCAAACTAATATACAGAACATGGTTTCATACCATTTATGGATTTCAGTAAACTGTTTTCCCTGTTGCCTCTTTGTAGATAACCATGAGCAAATATGTTCAGGTAATTTTGACCTTTAAAAGGCAACATCTGGAATGATGCATATAGATCTTGTAACACATACAGGAAGAGTGGGGATAAACAGAAGAAAATCTGCAATATAAAGTACAAAAGGAGAAAGCAAGAATGTTCTAAAGAAAGACTCATGAAGAGAAAGAAGCTGCTAAGTACAAGATGCTGTTCTTGAATGTATATTCAAGACAATAATATAAATGCAGGAAGGAAATTATTCACGTAACTTGGGATTGCTAAGACTAGTCATTTGTAGATAAGAAAAGAAAGGTTTAGGATAAATATTAGGGATAAGGAAATACAAGGAAGTGCAACTGGGAGTAGACTACTAAAGGAAAACCTAGAAGTAGTGGCTTCTGATACTAAAACAGTGATAATAGTGAAAATGAAACCGAGGTCTAGAGCACAATCTCCTGAAAGAGAAAAATGAAACAAGGGATTTAATTAAAACAAGCATACCTTTCTTTCCTGAATGCAATCTCCTCTAACCTTAAACTAGGGGTACTCTAGTCAGAAAAGCAATTCAAACCTTCTGTGTGCCTAATAATGTGCAAGCTACTAAAGAGGATGGGGAAAAAGAGACCCAGTTCTCTATCCTCAAGGAGCTCAATGTCTGTCCTCTTGAGAAAATCATATGCAGAAAACCTAGATCTTCATTGAGTGGTTGTGATGATGAATACAAGGAACAGAGATAACAAGATTATTGGGTCTTTTACATCACCATCTGTACTCCTAGTTGCAGAGGCTATTTGACATTGTCAACTTGAGTATTTCTTCCAAAAGCTGTATCCCTGTTTCCTCCGTTTACAGGCTGACTTCCTAGCCCTGACTTCTAGCTGGCAAATTAGACACCTTTCCTCAGTCACATCTGACATGGCTTCTTACGGATAGGCTGTCTCTTCCATCAGATGGCCATGAATGATAGTGTGGCAGAGGGCCAGTACATGTGCATAAGGTATAACTCACATTTACCAGTTTCCTGCCCAAATGTACTGGGAAAGGTGATTTTCTTCATTTTCTGAGCTGGATGGTCAAGGAAAATTATCTTTGAGTATCTACTTGAGAGCTGGAGGGGAAAGAGGTTGTTTTCAGTCAGGTGTTGACTATAAGGAGTAAGTGAAAGAGGATGTAGGGAATGGGCCAGGGTGGAATGATGTTGAGAGGTCCCTGTTGGCTCCAGTCAATTAGAGAGGAGGGGGTGACAGAAACAATTGGCTCTGAGATTTTTTTCCAACTAGGTCACTCCTGGCCTACTGCTTGTATAATATTCACACTGTGGGAAATATGGGACTGCATAAAACACCATCCTGGTCTAGCAAGCATGTGAATAGTTCAGAATAATACTGAACACAAACAGGTGAGAGGAAAACTACCAACCTAAGAAGTGCCATGAAACTATCTTGATAAAGAATGCATAGTGACACCATGATATCTTTGAAGGCAGAGACCAACCATGTATTATTTAATTTTATATCCTCTCAACACCAAGGAAAAAGACTTTGCCCATGATAGGCACTTGTTATATGTTTGTTGAAATGAAGTGGCATACTTGTGCAAGGAACTGTAGAAGCTATGAAAATTCAAAACCTAAGGAGATCATTGTTCCCAGAAGCCTAGTTACAAGATACTTACAAAGCAATTAACAGTGTAATTGGGAGGTTGCAGCGTGTGACTGTTTTGGGAAAATAGGGGATTTTGATTTTTTAAAAATATTGTGCACTGTTGAATTTTATAAGTATTTATTATTTTATACTAAAAGTCACAGCTTTATAGAGCCTTTATAAAGGAAATGGCAGGGAAAGGAAAGGGAAGGAAGATAGGACTAGATCCAGAGGGCAGAGAGAGTGGGGATGATTGAGGAGACAGGATAGTTCCCTGTGTAATTGGGAAAGAATTTTAGAGGAGGGAGAGAAAAGATTGTGAGCAGCAATTTGAGAACTTAGAGTCAATAGATGAGTAGAGAGGAATTTTAGAAAGCTCTACTCTGTTAAGCAAATATTATATTGGCCTGCTCTTTGAGAAACTTTGCTGAAGATGTACACTAGTTTTCAAAGAAAAAAAACACATATTATGTGGAAGAGTATGGAGAACCCCCTTATTTAGCTTTATCCCATATTAGCAAATTATCATGGATTATTTTTTTTAATTAGTCAATGTTTTCACTATGGAAGGTACAGAGTTTGTAGTGGAAAGTTACAGTGGGGAAGAGTTGTTTAAGCTATCAAGTCTGAGTGGCTAAGAGCAGTGCAGGATACCAGTAGGGAAGGGTAGAGGAATGATGAGGTGGGGAATCTGTCTCCAGCAAGGTGGTTGGCTCATTGTTGTTGCAGGAGAAACAAAATGAGGACCCAGAACTGGGGATTATATGGCTCAAGGAATGGAGATAAATTACTGGAAGGTGCACAAAATCCCCAAAATATACTTCACTGACTTTCAGAATTTCACTTCATGTTGTTCCTGGCATAAGACTCAGAACTTGATTTCTGACTTTAATGATGGATCTTTGTTTCTATTAATCATCATACCTTTCAGCAAAGGCATAAAGAGGAGGTGACTTCTTGTGTATTATGATATTGTTAATTGTAATAATTAGCTTCAAAATCCTTTATTTTTTGTTGTTCATGTATCCTTCTGTCTAAAGAATAGAAAATTTATTTGAACTATTAAATGAAAGGAATGTAATTGTTCTATTCTCCCTTTCTAGATTCATTGAACCAACTCTCTTTTTTCTTCTGGAATTTATGGACATGGGCAGAGAAAGATTCCATGCACAGAACAATTCAAGATAAAATCAAAAAATCCAAAGCAAAAGTGACAGTTGCCCTCTTTTATTGGTATTGCCTGACACAGCACATTGGCTGATTTTCACAGGCATATAACCGTTGAAGTTTCCTCTCATTTTGTTGTTGACTATGCCTTGATGGAATTTTTCAAAAGGCAACACGGATGGATCACATCTGTTCCTCTTCCTTTTCCTTTGTTCCCTTCTCCCACTTTAAGAGAGCTGGGGAAAGAAAGGAAAAATCTTGAACTGCAGGGCATTCAATTATTATTTTTATGCTGCTTTATTCCAAAATGGATGGATTTTGATGGCTTACAAAGATACATTTAATGCCATAAGAGAAAATTTTTAAAATAAGAAAAGTTGAAATTTGAGCTAAGATATTGAGAAACAAGCAAGTGCTATTGGGCACAACTGCATGCCTTGCACTATGCTAGTCTCTCTATGGAAATGAAAGTGAAATATAAAATATGGTTTCCACTTTTAAAGACTATAACATTTAATTGGCAAATGAGACAAACATCTGTGAACAGGCAGTATTGAAGAGTGGTTAGGATCTTTGACTATGGAGCTAAACTTGTCTGGTTTTAAGCTTTCCTACTTTCAATATCTGTGGCTTTGGACAAGATGTTTAACTTCTCTCTGCTTCCATTTGCTCATTTGTAAACTGAGAATATTAGTACCTTACTCACTGGGTGTCTTTGGGGATTAACTTAGAACATATTAGGTGCTTAGCTTATTTTTGCTGTAATAATTTATGAGGTGGAGCACAACTAGATGTTTAACTCCCTATGAACATATGCAAATAGATTTTAGAGAAAACGAGATATGTCAGTGTGCACTTAGGGTAGTCAGGGCTGACTTCATGGTATAGATTACACTTGAGCTACACCTTGAATGGTGAGGCTTTAAATGGGCAAAAGAGGAACGTAGAGGCATGTCAATCAAGTAGGCAGCAAAATAGAGTTTAATGAATGGCAAGACAAGGGGAATTTGTTGTCAAAGGAAATTAATAGTCCAAAAAAAACCGTTGTGGGACTTCAGAAAATCAATAGTGTGGCATGAATCTGATCAGAAATCTGTGGATAGCTTCAGGTTTCATATTCTCACCTGGCATTAAACCTTGATATTTCCTTTTTCTGAAGTATTAAAGGATCCTTGTGGGATTATTTTAAACATTGATTCTGGAGTCACAGCCTGCAAACAGCCAGCAAGGCTTATCAAAGTGAATGTCACCTATGTTAAAACTACAGCCATGGGCTTCCGTGGTGGCACAGTGGTTGGGAGTCCGCCTGCTGATGCAGGGGACACGGGTTCGTGCCCCGGTCCGGGAGGATCCCACATGCCGCGGAGCGGCTGGGGCCGTGAGCCATGGCCGCTGAGCCTGCGCATCCGGAGCCTGTTGTTCCGCAACGGGAGAGGCCACAACAGTGAGAGGCCCGTGTACCACAAAAAAAAAAAAAAAAAAAAAAAAAAAAAAACCAAAAAATATACAGCCACATTTTATTTTTATTTTTATTTTGTTGAAGATTTTTAAAGCTTTCCATAACCACATTTTAAATCACACTATTATACCCAGAAAACAGATCAGCATTTTCTTCAGTCGCCATATAATACCTGGATCAATCTTCAGATACACAGTAAGAATTACCATGGTTGTATTGATGCATTTCTCCTCTGAAGTGGTACAGCAGGATTTGACTAGCCAGTAATTCCTAGTACCTGAAGTTGTGATCTTATCAGTAAGGGATTCAAAAGTGCTTTAGATGATGCAGAAGGGGAGAAAGTGAAAAAGATTTGTTTCCAATCAGATGTTCTCAAATGACAAAAGTGACCTCCTTTACAGAAAGTAATGGTTACCCTGTGTTTTATTTTTGGTTCCTAGAATAGACGTAACATTATAAACCTTAACATTTAATTCCATATAGTTGGAAACCAAGTAAATAACTTTTGAAACAAATGAAAATAACTTTAAATATGAATCTCACATGGATTTAAATCACTTTTCAACTGATATGATTACACAGGTTGACTACCCTACAAACCTAGATTTCTAGATCAATAAGGGAATTTTTAAAAAATGAAGTCATTTAATATTAAATGATTAAAAGGGTTGTCTATTCTTCCACCTAACAAATTATAGAGAATCATGTGTATTTAATTTTGAACTATTAATTAATTCAATTCAAATGAATTCTTTTGCAACTATATATACACTTGCATACACGCACACAGATAGAGTATTTGCTTACTTCAACTCTCTTACCATCTCAATTTGCTGAGTATGAGTTGGACTTGCTAGTGTAGTGAGTTAATACTCAAGGTCTTTGTCTTTTCCCATAGGGAACTTTTTAAAATCCCTTTGTCAAACTGAGATATGGAAAGCACTGGATCAAGGAAAGCAGGGCCATAAGCCAAGATCAGCAGAGCCAACATAAGCAGCTAGCGGCCAGTGGGACAGAGAGGAAATAGGGTTCAAGGCAAGGTAGGGTGCATAGGCAGGAAACTCACTCTGCAGTAAACAGAGGTTAAGGGGGCATACACAGGAACTAGGGGGCATACACAGGAACTAGATAACTAGAGTTATCTGCGGCGTTTATAAAATCCATAGCCCATCACGGGATACAGATACGGGGAGGGGCAGATCTATCTAGATAAAGAAATTGAAAGTCAAATTTTTGCCCTTGAGAAATTCTTAGAAAGTCCAGGTACAGGGGAAGATTAAGATGTGTGGCCAATTAAAGATGATACAAACACATGGAGAGATATACCATGTTCTTGGATTGGAAGAATCAACATTGTGAAAATGACTATACTACCCAAAGCAATCTACAGATTCAATGCAATCCCTATCAAACTACCACTGGCATTTTTCACAGAACTTGATCAAAAAATTTCACAATTTGTATGGAAACACAAAAGACCCCGAATAGCCAAAGCAATCTTGAGAACAAAAAAGGGAGCTGGAGGAATCAGGCTCCCTGACTTCAGACTATACTACAAAGCTACAGTAATCAAGACAGTATGGTACTGGCACAAAAACAGAAAGATCAATGGAATAGGATAGAAAGCCCAGAGATAAACCCACGCACATATGGACACCTTATCTTTGATAAAGGTGGCAGGAACGTACAGTGGAGAAAGGACAGCCTCTTCAATAAGTGGTGCTGGCAAAACTGGACAGGTACATGTAAAAGTATGAGATTAGATCACTCCCTAACACCATACACAAAAATAAGCTCAAAATGGATTAAAGACCTAAATGTAAGGCCAGAAACTATCAAACTCTTAGAGGAAAACATTGGCAGAACACTCCATGACATAAATCACAGCAAGATCTTTCTTGACCCATCTCCTAGAGTAATGGAGATAAAAACAAAAATAAACAAATGGGACCTAAAGAAACTTCAAAGCTTTTGCACAGCAAAGGAAACCATAAACAAGACCAAAAGACAACCCTCAGAATGGGAGAAAATATTTGCAAATGAATCAACTGACAAAGGATTAATCTCTAAAATTTACAGGCAGCTCATGCAGCTCAATAACAAAAAAATAAACAACCCTATCCAAAAATGGGCAGAAGACCTAAATAGACATTTCTCCAAAGAAGATATACAGACTGCCAACAAACACATGAAAGAATGCTCAACATCATTAATCATTAGAGAAATGCAAATCAAAACTACAATGAGATATCATCTCACACCAGTCAGAATGGCCATCATCAAAAAATCTAGAAACAATAAATGCTGGAGAGGGTGTGGAGAAAAGGGAACACTCTTGCACTGCTGGTGGGAATATGAATTGGTTCAGCCACTATGGAGAACAGTATGGAGGTTCCTTAAAAAACTACAAGTAGAACAACCATATGATCCAGCAATCCCACTACTAGGTATATACCCTGAGGAAACCAGAATTCAGAAAGAGTCATGTACCAAAATGTTCATTGCAGCTCTATTTACAATAGCCCAGAGATGGAAACAACCTAAGTGCCCGCCGTCGGATGAATGGATAAAGAAGATGTGGCACATATATACAATGGAATATTACTCAGCCATAAAAAGAAACGAAATTGAGCTATTTGTAATGAGGTGGATAGATCTAGAGTCTGTCATACAGAGTGAAGTAAGTCAGAAAGAGAAGGACAAATACCGTATGCTAACACATATATATGGAATTTAAGAAAAAAAAATGTTATGAAGAACCTAGGGGTAAAACAGGAATAAAGACAGAGACCTACTGGAGAACAGACTTGAGGATATGGGGAGGGGGAAGGGTGAGGTGTGTTAGGGCGAGAGAGAGACATGGACATATATATACTAACAAACGTAAGGTAGATAGCCAGTGGGAAGCAGCCGCATGGCACAGGGAAACCGGCTCGGTTCTTTGTGGCTGTCTGGAGGGGTGGGATAGGGAGGGTGGGAGGGAGGGAGACAAAGAGGGAAGAGATATGGGAACATATATATATGTATAACTGACTCACTCTGTTATAAAGCAGAAACTAACACACCATTGTAAAGCAATTATACCCCAATAAAGATGTTAAAATAAAAA
>NW_006789243.1:262059-277854 GCF_000442215.2 Lipotes vexillifer
GGGAGGGAGGGAGACAAAGAGGGAAGAGATATGGGAACATATGTATATGTATAACTGATTCACTCTGTTATAAAGCAGAAACTAACACACCATTGTAAAGCAGTTATACCCCAATAAAGATGTTAAAAAATAAAAAAATAAAAAAATAAAAAAGTAAAAATAAATTAAAAAAAATTAAAAAAACCATGGAGCCCCCCCCAAAAAAAAAAAAAAGATGTGTGGCCAAATTAAATAAATTTTATCATTCCACTCTTACCTGAAATTCTCTCGCATTAGATAATTCAGCCTCTGGTTCCTTTAAAGTTGTCCCAGAGCAATTGTATGGATTTGAAATGCAAAACACAGTCTCCTTGGGCTCGAAGGAGACTTATACATAGACAATTCAGTGATTAGGGTGATGACTTTGGCTCTTAAAACACAAAGATTGAGATGTCTATAACATGTTTGCAACTTGCATTATATTTAATTCATTTTGTGTATTGTCCTTCACCTCTTCCTCTTTCCCCTCCCAGACATAAACTCCCAGAGGACATGGATTTCTTTTAGCTTTTAACAACTTTGTTGAGCTGAAATTTACATATCATACAATTTACCCATGAAAGTGTACCATTCAATGGCTCTTAGTAAGTTTACATATTAGTGCAGCCATCATCCCAATGCAGCTTTAAAACACTGCTATCATTTCCTAAGAGTTTCCTCCTTCAGATTTTCAGTCAATCCCTGACCCCAGCCATAAGTAATTACTGATCTGTTTCTGTTTTATAGTCATGTGTTCTCTAAAAATTTAATATAAATGAAATCATACAATATGCAGACTTTTGCATCTGGCTTCTTTCACTCAGCATAATGATTTTGAGTTTTATTCATGTAGAATGTGTCAGTAACCATCCACATGTTGACTGAAATTTGAGTTGTTTTGGGCTATTACAAATAAAGCTGATACAGGGAGGTGGTTTGAGTTGATGATGTAGGAAGATCCTGAATTCATCTCCTCCCACCGGCACACCAAATTAACAACTACATATGGAATAATTTCCTCTGAAAAAGTCGTAGAAACTAGCTAAGAAACTCCTTCACATTAGGCAAATGAAAAGAAGACAGGTAGGAGAGGCTGAGATACAAACTCACCATAAATACCACCCCAAGTGTGACAATGCACAGTAAGGAGAGAAGTCACCAACCTGGAGCTTCTTCCTGAGGAGTGAAGGATCCATACTCCACATCGATCACCCCAGCTTTTAAGGCCTGCACCTAACAGATGAGTCCCCAAAACATCTGACTTTGAAAACCAACAGGGCTTATATCCCCAAGACCCAAAGGGCTGTAGCAAACTGAGAAAGAGCTCTTAAAGTGCTCACATGTGGACTCACTCACCCCAGGGCCCAGCAGAGAAGCAGCTGTTTGAAAAGCACCCAGCCTTTATGTGAAAGAGATTAATTTGCTAATCTTAAAGCACCAGTCTCCTAGGGACAGAGGCTGTTGAGGGCCATTTTCACACTCTCCTTCTTCCTTGCTAAAGGTGACAGGCACCATCTTTTTTTTTTTCTTTTCTCAGTGGGCGCCATCTTTGCACTTTACCTCTGCCTGCTCCATAATACCAGTGTCTCCCAGATGGGAGCTTTTACATGTGTCTGGTACCACAGTTTTTACATCTGGTGCTTTGCTTTTTACATCTGTTGTCTTGCTTTTTGCAGCTGCTTCCAGTGGACACCTCTACATCACCTGGCTCTGCGGGTCAGTGGGGCTTACACTTGCAGGTCCCAAAAGACTATAATCAATAGAGAAAGAGTTCTTAAACAGCTACCACTCTCAGGGCACAAGAAGAGACAATAGACCCAGAAGCTCAATCTTTCCGTGAAACAGGCCTGTTAGCTTATCATCATGGCTGCAGCCTGAGGGGAAGACTTCTAATTAAACACATCTAAAGTTTGACTATAAACCTTCCCAGAGACCTCAGAGGGCTGGCACTGTCTTTGTGCTCTCTCTCTGTCACACCCCAGAGCACCAGTATCTTTCAGAAGAGAACTCTTATCTGTGTCTGGTACCCCAGATTTTACGTCTGGTACCCCAGATTTTTCATCTGGTGCCTCAGTTTTTGAAGTTGCTGCCCAGCAAATGCCTCTTGATCATCTGGCTCTGGGAGTCAGGGGGCTTGCATTCCTGAGTCCCATGGGACTGTAACAATTGAAGAGAGGGTTATTGGCAGACTACCACCGCCAGGGCACTGCACAGACAGCAGACTGGAACACATCCCCAGCTTTTCAGTGAAAGAGGCCTACTTGCTAGTCCTGGGGCCTCAGCCTGGGTCAAGAGCTTCAGATTTGGCTCACACCTAGATACTATGGAGGTACTCTCAAGGAATGCAGGCTAGGTGACATCATCTTTGTGCTCTCCCTCTGACTCACTCCAGCTCATCTGTGTCTCCCAGTGAGGAGTTTATAGATTCATCTGGAGCCCTAAGTTTTCCCAGGGAACACCACCAGATTGCCTGGCTCTGGTGGCTAGCAGGGATTACACTTTTAGATCCACAGGACTGTTATATATGAATAATTTAAAAGCTGCTTCCTGAGGATCTGAGTTCCAATCAGCCTGAATCTAAGTGCTGACTGAGATCCTCCCCTCTTTAGGCCACTGACAAGCCTTGGCACACCCTAAATTACTGGGAGCTATTAAAAATATAACAGACTGCTTGGACAATCACAAAGGTTTGAGAGACAACCAAAAGCTAGGGTGAGTTGAGCAACAAGGTTCATCTCCTACATGAGGTCACCACTTCAAGACTGGAAAAGGTGGTTGTTCTATCTAATTCATAGAAGTCAACACAGAGGGTGAAGGAAAATAAACAGAGGAATATGTTTTAAGCAAAAGAACAAAATAAAATCTCAGTAAAATACCTTAATGAAATGGAGATAAGTAATTTATTTGATAGAGTTCAAAGTAATTCTCATAAAAATACTCACCATATTTGGGAGAAGAACGGATGAGCACAGGATGAGAATTTCAACACAGAGATAGAAAATGTAAGAAAGTACCAAACAGAAGTCACAAAGCTGAAGAATACAATAACTGAACTGAAAAATACACTGGAGAGATTCAACATCACACTATAATAGATGAAGCAAAGAAAAGTTTACCTGAAGACAAGGCAGTAGAACTCACCCAATCAGAGCAGCAAAAAGAAAAAGGATGGGAAAAAAGTGAAGATAGCTTAAGAGATTTATGAGACAACACCAAGCAGACTAACATTTGCATTATAGGAAGTCCCAGAATAAGAGAGAAAAGGCCATACAACATATTTGAAGAAATAATGGCTGAAAACTTCCCTAACCTGGGGAAGGAGATGGACACCCAAATCCAAGAAATGCAGAGAGTTCTTTGTATGAGGAACCCAAAGAGACCTACACCAAGACACATAACTGTATACAGTCGTCCCTTCATATTTGACGGTTCTATATTCATGGATTCAATGAATAAAATAATGAAACTTTATTATATAATCAAAGGGCATTACATAAGCAGCAGCATAAACATTTTTTCTCAAGTGCACATGGAACATTCTCCAGAATAGATCATATGTTAGGCCACAGAATAAGTCTTAATAAATTTAAGATCAAAATCATATCAAGCTTACCCTTAGCACAGGGAGATCAGCTCGGTGCTTTGTGACCACCTAGAGTGGTGAGTTAGAGAGGGTGGGAGGGAGACACAAGAGGGAGGGGATATGGGGATATATGTACATATATATATGTGTGTGTGTGTGTGTGTATGTGTGTGTGTATAGCTGATTCACTGTTATACAGCAGAAATGAACACAACATTGTAAAGCAATTATACTCCAATAAAGATGTTAAAAAAATAAATAAACACAGCATTTTAAAACTTACAAAAATAATCATATCAAGCATCATTTCAACAACAATCATATGAATCTAGAAATTAAAAGAAGAAAACTGTAAAATACACAAATATATGAATAGTAAACATGCTGCTAAACAACAAATGGATCAACAAAGAAGTCAAAAGAGAAATTATAAAATACTGTGCAACAAATGAAAATGGAAATACAACATACCAGAATTTGTGGGATGCAGCAAAAGCAGTTCTAAGAGGGAAGTTCATAGCAATAAATGCTTACCTCAAGAAACAAACAAACAAAAAATCTTAAATAAGTAACCTAACTATACTTCAAGGAACTAGAGAAAGAAAAACAAATGAAGCCCAAAGTTAGTAGAAGGAAGGAAATATCAAAGATCAGAGTGGAAATAAATGAAATAAAGACTAAAAGGACAATAGAAAAGATTAGTGAAACTAAGTGTTGGTTCTTTGAAAAAGTAAACAAAATTGACAAACCTTTAGCTATACTCACCAAGAAAAAGAGAGGGCTCACAAAAATAACAAAACAAATGAAAGAAGAAACATTAGAAATGATACCACAGATAAAAGGATCTTAAGAGGCTACTATGAAAATCAAATGCCAAAAAACTGGATAACCTAGAAATAATGGGTAAATTCCTAGAAATAGACATTCTAAGACTGAATCCTGAAGAAAGAAAATCTGAACAGACTGATTACTAGTAAGGAGGTTGAATCAGTAGTCAAAAACTTCCCAAGAAACAGAAGTCCAGAATCAGATGTCTTCACTGATGGATTCTACCCAAGATGAAAGGATTAATATCAATTATTCTCAAACTCTTCCAAAAACCTGTAGAGGAGGGAACACTTCCAGCTTCATTTTACAAGGCTAGTGTTAACATGAAACCAAAACCAGACTAGGACACCACAAGAAAATAAAATTACAGGCCAATATCTCAAATGAAAATAGATGCAAAAATCCTCAACAAAACATTATCAAACAAAATTCAACAATTTATGAAAAGGATTGTACCCCATCATCAAGTGGTATTTATTCCAGGCATGCAAGAATGGCTAAACAACTGCAAATCAATGGGATACATCACATTAAAAAGTAAAGGCATATATGTGGAACCTAGAAAAATGGCACAGATGAACTGGTTTGCAGAGCAAAAATAGAGACACAGATGTAGAAAACAAACGTATGGACACTAAGGGGGGAAAGTGGTGGGGGGGTGGGGGGATGAATTGGGAGATTGGGATTGACATGTATACACTAATATATATAAAATAGATAACTGATAAGAACCTTCTGTATAAAAAATATAAATAAAATTCAAAAATATAAAGGCTAAAAATGATATGATCATCTCAATAGATGCAGGAAAAGCATTTGATAAAATTCAACTTCCACATATATAGAAATTCTCAACACAGTGGTTATACAGGGAACATAATAAAAGCCATATATGACAGGCCCACAGCTAACATCATACTCAATGGTGAAGAGCTAAAAGCTTTTCTTCTAAGATTAAGAACAAGACAAGAATGTCTACTTTCAACATTTTTATTCAACAGAGTATTGGAAGTCCTAACCAGAGAAATTAGGCAAGAAAAATAAATAAAATCATCCAAAGTGAATAGGAATAATTAAAACTGTTACTATTTGTAGATGACATGATATTATGTATAGAAAACCATAAAGACGCCACAAAAAAACTGTTAAGACTAATAAATGAATTTAGTAAAGTTGCAGGATATGAAATCAATATACCAAAGTCTGTCACATTTCTATACACTAATAACAAACTATCATTAAGAGAAATTAAGAATAAAACTCCATTTACAACAGCATCAAGAGAATAAAATTCCTAGGAATAAATTTAACCAAGGAAGTGAAAGACCTATACACTGAACACTATAAGACATCATGAAAGAAATGGAAGAAGACAAAAATAAATGGAAAGGTATTCTATGCTCATGGATTGGAAGAAACAATACTGTTAAAATGTCTATACTACCCAAAGCAATCTACAGATTCAATACAATCCCTATCAAAATGGCAATGGTATTTTTTCACATAAATAGAATAAACAATCCTAAAATTTGTATGGGACAATAAAAGACATAGATAGCCAAAACATTTTTAGAAAGAAGAACAAATATGGAGGCATCATACTCCCTGATTTCAAACTGTATTACAAAGCTACAGTAATCAAAACAGTATGGTACTGGCATAAAAACAGACACATAGATCAATGGAACAGAATATAGAGCCCAGAAATACACCCACACATATATGGTCAATTAATTTATGACACAGGAGTCAAAAATATACAATGAGGAAAGGCCAGTATCTTCAATAAATGTTATTGGGAAAACTGGACAGCCACATGCAAAAGAATGAAACTGGATGAATATCCTATACCATATACAAAAATTAACTCAAAATGGATTAAAGAGTAGAATGAAATACCTGAACCTATAAAACTCCTCGAACAAAACATAGGCAGTAAACTCCTTGATATCAGTTAGTTTGGAGATGATTTTTAAAATCTGACTCCAAACCAAAAGCAACAAAAACAAAAATAAACAAATGGGATTACATCAAACAAAAAAGCTTTTGCACAGTAAAGGAAACCATCAACAATGAAAAGGCAACTGACTGAATAAGAGAAAATTTTTGCAAATCATATATATGATAGGTGGTAAATATAAAGAACACATATAACTCAATAGCAAACCAAACCAAAAAACCAAAAAACAAAACAAAAACAAAAAAAAAACAAAAAAATTTGATTTAGAAATGGGCAGATCTGAACAAACATATTTCCAAAGAAGACATGCAGATGGCCAACAGGTACATGAAATGATAATCAACAGATTGCTAACAGGTACATGAAATAATCATCAGAGAAATGCAAATCAAACCACAATGAGATCACCTCACACCTGTTAGAATGGCTATTATCAAAAAGAACAAATAACAAGTGTCGGTGAGGATGTGGAAAAAAGGGAAACCTTGTGCACTGTTGGTAGGAATGTAAATTAGTGTTTCCACTATGGAAAACAGTATGGAGTTTTCTCAAAATTAAAAATAGAACTACCATATGATTCAGTAATTCTGCTCTGAGTATTTATCCAAAAAAAATGAACACACTAGCTCAAAAAGATATCTGCACCCCCATATTCATTGGAGCATTACTTACAATAGCCAAGATATGGAAACAACCTAAGTGTCCATCAATGGGTGAATGGATAAAGAAAATGTGGTGTGTGTGTGTGTGTGTGTGTGTGTGTGTGTGTGTGCGTAATGAAATATAATTCACCCATGAAAAAGAATGAAATCTCACTATTTGAAACAACATGAATGGATGTTGAGGGCATTATGCTAAGTGAAATAAGTCATACAAAGACAAACACTGTATGACCTCAATTATATGTGGAATCTAAAACAAACAAATAAGTAAACATAAAACAAACTCATAGATAAAAATAGATTGGTGGCTGCCAGAGGTGGGGTTTGTGGTGGGTGGGCAAAATGAGGGGTCAATAGGTACAAACTTCCAGTTATAAAATAAATAAGTCATGGTGATATAATGTACAACATGGTGACTATAGTTAATACTGTATTGCATTTTGAAATTTGTTAAGAGAGTAGACTGTAAAAGCCTTCATCACAAGAAAAAATATATTCATGACTATGTGTGGTGACATGTTAACTAGACTTATTTTGGTGATCATTTTGCAATATATACAAATATCAAATCATTGTGTTATATACCTAAAACTAATATATTATATGTCAATTATACCTCAATTGAAAAAATAAAGCTGATATGAATATTTGTGTACAAGTTTTTATATAGACATAGGCTTTCATATGGAATGGTTGGATCACATGGCAGATGTTCAACTTTTTAAGAAACTGTAGATTAATTTTAGCTTCCTAGAATTTTATATAAATTGAGTCATAAAGCATGTACTCTTTTGTTTGACCTCTTTAACTTAGTATAATTGCTTTAAATCTCAAAAATCATATGTTGTGGTATGTATCAGTACTTCATCCTTTTCATACCTGATGAATATTTTTTGTATGGATGTACCAGAGTATTCCTTCACCTGTTGATGAACATTTAGACTATTTCCAGTTTGGGGGTATTACAAATAAAGCTGGTATGAACATTCATATATAAGTCTTTGTATGAACATATGTTTTATTGACTGGTCTAGACTTAATAAAGTGATAGAGAAATTGCTAGTAATACAGACTGAACCTAAAAGGGAGTTATGTCTAAAGCTGTTACCTTGTAAATAGCACAAAACACTGAGAAGCTCGCAAAGTTATTTTTATTTTGATAGTCTTCAACCTACTGTACAATCCTTTTTAGATACAAATATGAGTTTGTCATCTCTACTAGTAGGATATACAGTACCATAGGAATGACTTTGAAAACATCTGGAGGCAAAACAATACAATAGCAAACAGATACAAATGGTAGATAGGAGTTTGCACATGCACTTAAGCCAGATTTTAGAAAAACCCGGAGAGACTGTTTCAGGTTATTTGCTCAATCAGTGCTGAGATCCCTCCCAGGCCTTTTGAAAGAAGAGGTACTCACAACGTGGCACACATTGATTCTCACTATCTGGCGCAAGAGCTGATCATTTTGGGACTCTCTTCAGAGTACTGCGTATGATGATTGGACCATCTTCCGGTTTTAGCCGTTGACAAAGGCTTCAGGATATTTGTTCAGCATTTGTAGAAACTAGACTGCTGAAATATGTCTCTTGCATTTATTTAACAAAACCTGTCTGATGGGAGAGTAAAAACATTCCCAGGAGAAATCGCTGCAATAGTCAGTACCCATTGTGTAGTGCCAAGGAAAGGGCAGATGCTGTCATTTTTGATAGACCACCTCAAGGAGGCACCTTTTTGCACATTGCTATAATCGTCTTTTTCCATTAAAATCAAACCAGGCCTGAGTACCCACATGCTAGGAATCACTAAAAGGTATTTTATTTGATATATTCTTTCAACATAGCCCAAAGGAATGACAACCAGAATTTATTTGTATAAATGTATATACTGGTAGTTTTAGCAACTGGGATCCTTATAATAATGTTTATCACAGTCTCTGGATCTTTTGCCATCTAGGTTGACATTCTGTAATACCTTTAGTTTCATGGGAATGAAGAGCAGTAAGGCATAAAAAGACCCTGTGTTCGGGTTTAGAGAACACGGGGCCTGCTTGGATGAATCACACCTACTCTAGAATCTGGGAAATATTTATAGAGCATTGATAAGAAAAGGATATTACCCCATAGGCACTCATAAGTAAAAGAAGGACATGAGATTGGCAGGATCAAAATGAACAGTTATCTATCTCATTACATATATAGAATTATGCCTCAAACTTGACTTTTTGAAAGACCAAGCCTTGGAAGGAAAACACAACCATGCTAAATTTGGATGGGACTTGCACGTTCACCAAGCACTTTTGTAGATATTGTCTTATCTGAGCATCCAAAGTATTATTATCATCCTTATTACATATATGAGAAATCAGTTTGTAAAAGGTTAGGTAATGTACCCAGGGCCAGAGAGTCTACTTTTTAATGATAGATCCAAAACAAGGACCCACATCTCTTAGCCATACAAGGCTGTCTTCCATTTTTTAGACAAGCTTGTATCACAAAACACATGTTCAAAGAAACAATGAATAACCTTGTTTCAGATTAGCATGACATATATGAAAGACTGTTGATATCAAAGCTTTTGAGAGTAATTGAATGATCCCAAAGGTCCATGACAAGTCATCTTGCTGAGAGAGAAATTTACACTATAAAAAGACCAATATTTGGTAACACTTATTGTGGTTAAGCCCAGCCTATCACCCAGCATCCATATGTCTGTGAGGTTTTCTTAATTTCCACTGTCTCAATGTAGACCCTAACTCCAATTAAAATTGTTTCTTGGTGAAAATGGTCCTCAAAGCAAGCCATCTGCTAGTTATTGTGATTAAATAGAAAAGTTCCCAAAAAGTAATTGTTCTTAGAACATGGAAGTTTTGGATCAATTTAAGAATAGAAAGGAGAAATTTTACACAGCTCAGAGTTATTATGGGAACAACTTCACCATGTACTCTACAAGGAAAAAAATATTTTTGAAATTGCTTTATCTAGTGCTCCAACCAGGGCAAAAATTACATGTTATACAGAAAATATGTTATATTATGATTTATGAATTAGGGGATTCCTTTGTCAGAAATGTCAAGATTGTACTCTCTATACCATTCTTCCCTTACTGATTTACTTTGTAAGAAGAAAGCAAAATCAACACCAGCAAAAAAATAATTGCTTATATATTTGATGATAAATTCATAAATAAAACAAAGTTTTTAGCTATAATCACCAAGATGCATAGTAAAAAACTGCAGTATTGCCTAGAATTATTTAAGTACTGTAGGTGACACAAGGAATATCAAAGATATGGTTAGACTGAGTTTTCACTCCATGTACTTTCTACAGATCTTATGATTATAAAATTCTTCTTTGATTTTAATTATCCAATTTTTCTCAGAATATACAATAATCAGAATTAACAAAATTTCTCTATGCAATCTTAGTAATAGTGGATAGTCTATTATATATTTTCTCACAAATCAAAAACTAACTTATACTTTGATTAATGTTAACTTCAAAGGTAAGTCCAAGTAAGCAGTTATTAATATTCTCAAAAAAGTAAAATAAAAGAGGGTTCCTTCCATATGATTCTTTCATATTAGTTCCTAGGAGGGAGGCAGTAAAAATAAGCAGTTCTAAAAACTTAGTAACTTTCTTTACTTTCTCATTTTTGATAATATATTGAATTTTAAAATTTCCCAGAGGCCCTTGTAAGTATTTTAAAATGTTCTTATTTGCAGTGATAAGGTGATTGGAAGAAGAGTTGTAAATGGGTCAATTCTGAGTTTTCCTTTGGATGTTAAATGGTCCTTTTCTGTCTTCCAATGATAACCAGAGCCATTTGCTCATTTTTTTCTCTGTCATTCTCAGGTAAGCCTCTGAACATCCCTTGCAAAGCATTCTTTGGATTCAGTGGAGAGTCCGGACCAATGATCTACTGGATGAAAGGGGAGAAGTTTATTGAGGAACTGGCAGGTCACATTAGAGAAGGTGAAATAAGGTACAGAACTTGAATTGCTTACTTTTATTTGCTGTGTTTGCAGCTAAGCAATGGAACATCCTAGAAGAGCTTCTGCCTGGGATTTTAATTGCAACTCCAAATCATTCCATTTTCTAAAAGCTGATCTGGTGGAGAGAGTGAGGCTGACTGCCTTAAGAAATGCTAATGTATAAGCTTCCAATATAAGGAAGTTTTCTCAGGTTCTAAGAATATACCATGGGGTATAATGATTCCCTCAAAGCTGCCTAAGCAAATTCCTTTAAGGTTTCAAAGCTTAGGCCACTGTTTCTCTAGTCCCAGCAAAGATCCAAACTTTGTAGGTGACTCTTCAGACCACAGGGCAAATGCTCATTTACTCCCTGGGAACAGACAATTTTCATACGTCATAAGTATAAAGCTGTGCTGGCAGTAGTAAGCCAGTACTCGCCAAAATAACTGTTGACTCTTGTTGAATAGTGTTTCTTTTTCCCAGTACCCCCTGCTCATCCTGAAAGTGACTTACAGGTTAGTACCTCCCTAGACCTCTTTTCACTCTCCTGTTACACGGATACCTCCCTGATATATAGACATCTATTCTATTGGTTTTCTAATCCTATGTATATGACCACATTGTACAAATAAGAGATAGGTAATTTTTTCTACCTCAGTCTATGGGGTTACCCTTTGATTTCAGAAATGGTGATATATAATATACTTTTCTCACTACAATAGGAATTGGGACCCCTCCCCCTCCACCGCTATTAAGAATCATGAAATGGAAAGCAAACCAGTATTTCAGTGCAACTAATGTTAAAATGTGTTCTTTTATTTTTCTTATTAAATATATAGCAGTTTAAAAGAAAAACATACACATTATATTATTTACTATGATTAGGTATAATTTATAATAACTACCATGACAGTTTCTCTTCATGTGTCCATGTAATAACTCCCCTCTAGGGGTACATAATTTTGAGGGTCTATGAACCCCCTGAGAGTTTATGTAAAATATTCTCTATATGAGCATATTTCTAGGAAAAAAAGTACATGAAAATGTAGCTGACACCATTAGTCATCAGGGAAAGATAAATCAAAACCATGTGATAATATTGGGTCGGTCAAAAAGTTCATTCGGGATTTTCTGTAAGATGGTATGGAAAACCCCAACAAACTTTTTGGCCAATACTTCATACTCACTAGGATGGCTATAATCAAAATGTCAGATTACAACAAGCGCTGACGAGTATGCAGAGAAATTGGAACCCTCATACACTTCTGGTGGGAGTGTAAAATCGTGCAGCCACTTTCTGCAATTCCTCAAACGGTTAAACAAAGAGTTATCAGCAATTCCCTTCCTAGGTATATAACCAAGAGAAATCAAAACATATATCCACACAAAAACTTGTATATAAATGTTCACAGTAGCATTATTCATAATAGACAATAGGTGGAAACAGCCTAAATGACCATTAATTGATGCATGGATAAATAAAATGTGATGTATTCATACAGTGGAATATTGTTTAGCCATATAAAGGAATAAATGAGATAGTGATACACACTACAACATGGATGAACCTTGAAAACATTCTCAGTGAAAGAAGTCAGTGACAAAAGACCACATATTATATGATTTCATTTATATGAAATGCCTAGAATAGGCCAATCTATAGAGGCAAAAGTATATTAGTGTTTGCTTAGAACTGGAAGAATGGAGCGATAAGGGTAAGTACCTAAAGTATATGGGTAAGTTTTATGGAGTGGGTTTTGGTGTGCTGGATACAATATTGTAACCTAAAATGCATTATTTTAAAGTGTACAATTCAGTAACATTTAATACATTCACAATGTTGTGCAACCACCACCACTATATAGTTCTAGAAATTTTTCATCACCCCAAGAGGAATCTCTATGCCCTTTGAGTCTAAGGCTTCTTTTGGAGGTGATGAAAATGTTACAAAATTGACTGTGCTGATGGTTGCACATACCTGTGAATATACTAAAAAACAGTGAATTGTGAATTTTAAATGGATGAATTGTATGGTATGTAAATGATATCTCAATAAAGCTATTTTTTAAAAAATACTTCTAATTGATTGCCTGACATAAAACAGATACTCAGAAAAAAATAATCAGTATACTACTTACAAATAGTTCTTAACTATTAATTCCCATTTAATCTTTAAGGTTCCTAATAGGTATCACTTTATTAGCCAGTTTCAAGTTAAGGTTTATGAAATTAATGCAAATGAATTTATATTAACTTATTTCAGAAGATACATGTTTAGAATTATTCTCAATATATCTGCCTGTAAAAGACTTTAAGGGTCACTCGTCATTTTTCAGAGAAAGAAACTGGTCCCCAAACAGCCAGTGGTAGGTACAGTGATACAAAGAAGCAAAATTTCCACTGCCAAAAAGCTCAGAGCTATGTTTAATGATCAAAGGTAGTAGTTATATGAGCCTAAGATAATTATTTCCCTTTTCCTATACATGACTAATTGGATTTTTAAAAAAATAAACAGGTTTATTGGCACATAATTGGCATACAATAAACACACAATTTAGAGTGTATAATCTGTAAGGGCTGATTGATATATGTATCCACCTATGAAACCATCATCATAATGAAGATAATGAACATATAAATTACCCACAAGTTTCCTGGTGCTCCTTGGTAATGCCCCCCTCCTGCCCTTCTTTCAAAACAACACTTATCTTTCTGTCACTATAAATCAGTTTGCATTTTATAGAGTTTTATATAAATGGAATCATGCAGTATGTACTCTTTTATTGTCTGGATTATTTCACTAAACACAATTATTTTGAGATTCATCTGTCTTGTTACAAGAATCAGTAGTTCATTCTTTTTTTTATTGCTCAGTATTATTCCATTATATGGATATAAACAATTTGGTTATCCATTCACTTGTTGATGGACATTTGGGTTGTTACCAGTTTGAGGGCTATTACAGATAAAGCTGCTATGAACATACATGCATGCATCTTTGTATGCATATATATTTCCTTTATTCCTGGATAAATATCTAGACATGGAATGGATGAATTAGATAGTAAGTGTACATTTATTTAACTGTTTTAGTTCCTTTTAAAGCTTTTTTAAAAAAAACTTTCCTTTTTAGAATAATTTTAGATTTACATAAAAATTGTAAAGATAGTGTCTTATTCTGTTCAGCTGCTATAAATTTCATAGACTGGGTGGGTAAAACAACAAATATTTGTTTCTCACAGTTCTAGAGATTGGGAAGTCCAAAATCAAGGCACCAGCAGACTCAATGGCTGATGGGAGCTCACTTCCTGGTTGATAGATGGCCATTTTCTTACTGTACCCTCATGTGTCCTCACATGGCAAAAGAGACAGTTTTTCTTGTTACTAACATCTTAAGTTACTATGGTACATTTGTTACAATTAAAGAACCAAAATTGATACGTTATTATTAACTAAAATCAATACTTCATTCAAATGGCCTTAGTTTTTACTTACTGTCTTTTTTTTTTCTCCAGGATTATCTAACTTTTTAAGAATCTTCCAAACTATACTCCAAAGTGGTTATACCACTTTACAAAAGAAAAGTTAGGCCATGCTGCTGCTCCAGCAGCAAATGATTAGAGTGGTGGGAGACAAAGCACACATATGTGAAACAGTTTAATCCAGTCCCAGCCACTGTATTAGGTGCCAAATGAGTCACCCAGATATTAAAGTGCTATAGGAAGTCAAACTTTCAGGATTTGCAAAACATCATTGTTTACTGGATTCTGTTAGATCCTCTTTCTCTACCATCTGCAACCCTTCCAGTAACAAAGGGTGCATACCTATATTTTTGCAGGGGAGGAAAGTAACATAGAATTTGTTTTGAAAATTTCACAAAACCTTACTAGCTAACTGGAGACACTTTCAGAGAAGTGCAAACAAAGAGGCAGGAATTCCTGGCCAAGAGAAACATATAATTGGGCATTTTGTAATATTAATTGTATGATTTATGATCTATTTGGGAGCTTGTGTGGGTGTGGGAATTCATTCAGGCTCTGGCCATTTATGCTAACACACGAGTTAATTACTAGATTCCGTTTTCTAGCTTCCAAAAGCAATGTCCTTGTAACAAGATTTTTACACAGTATGGTGGATTGGAACAAATCTGGTAGTTTCATCGAAAAAAAAGTTGTTAATCATACCATTAGTTCAATCAAGAAAAGATCTGCATTCTTTCATAGCCCACATATATTCTCCAAAGGGAACAGTTCTGACAGCAGAATGCTGAAGATGTGAAGTAGAGGATTCCTCTCAAAAGCATTTCTGGAAACAAAATTTCCTTCTGAATGCATAGCTCTCCCAAAGGGTATTGTATTTACTTCATATTTTAATTGAATCACAGCTCTTGTGTTGTGCACATATGTCAGAAGTGCACTGCCCAGTAGATCTAAGAAGTGGGGATGTAAATTAATTGCTCTTAAGAAGCTAACTTATGGAGAAGCTGCTGCAGAGGCAATGGATCTGGCAAGACGACTGACCATGCTGCCTAGGTTTTCCATTTCCTGGGAAGCAGCTTGATCCTAGAAGTATGTGTTGTACCTTTTTATCTCTTAGTATTGCCCCAGAGGAATAGAAGACTTTGAAGAAAAAAATCTACCTAAGGGAAAAGCTTGGATATTTACCAAAGGCTTGATGAAATAATGCTGCTCAGACTATAGTCAGTACAGCCTCTGTATTCAGCAGTTCCCTTGCAGTTTTTTTTTTTTTTTTTTTTTTTTTTTTTTGT
>NW_006789243.1:277968-298090 GCF_000442215.2 Lipotes vexillifer
CGTTCCCCGCATCGGCAGGCGGACTCCCAATCACTGCGCCACCAGGGAAGCCCCCCTTGCAGTTTGACTAGCAGATTTGATCGAATCCTGACCAGGGCTTTGGAGTTCTTATTTGTTTGTTCTCTGGGTTACTTTGACCACCATGGTTCATTGTATCTCCTTACTTGCAACCTGCTGCCAAAGTACTCAAACTCCACTCTGGGCATACAGATTCTCCTTTATCTCCCTTTAGGCAGAAATTTGGCATAGCCCTACCAAAGTCCATGATGTTTCTAAGAGACTGAGCCCTAAGGAAATTTGAACCTAAATGTAGCATCCAATCACAACTGCCAGCCTATCCCATACAACTGGATCGCAGCGTTTCCACTGACTCCAAAAGATGTCATCTGTGGGGATGTTAAGGGAATTTTGCATGTGCAGTATAGCATAAGCTACAGTTGTGCAAATCTGGTTATTTTTATCTACCATTTTAAAGTCCTTGCAACAAGCTGCTCTCTACAAGCTCTACCATGTCTATTCAGAGAAGTCAAATTATTATTTGGAGAAGACCCAGTGGAAACTGTCATTAGGAGAGGACTTCCTAATTTCTGTCCCTCTGTTTAAACTTAGTGGGAACGGCTTGCAAAGTGGGGTAAGAGAGTTCATGAACAGGAGTAGTCTTTGGGTATGAGCATTCTAGCAAGACCAACCCAGTTCCACACCTTTACAGACCTTCCTTTTAATTAATCTTAACAGAGGCTTGAGAATTTTTTTAAAAATTACAGTGAGGTACATATTTCACAGTGTTAATAAAAAATGCCAGAGAAACTGAACTAATCCTATTAAACAAGAAATAATAGTCCTTAAGCTTCCCTGCAGGGTTGTGAATTGCATCTGATAGTCGATGGAGACTGCATGAATTTCAGTGCAATTGCTTTGCCCCAATGGAGAGTAATTTTCGATTATAAATCTCACTTTACAAATCTCCCTATCAATAGCTAATGTTTTTCCCCAGCCAATACCATAAAGCAAGTTTACCAAATCTTGTATAATTCTTGACCTGAAAAACATATTCAATTTATCTTAAGGCTTTTCAGACAAGCTTCTTAAAATGCAAATAATTTAATTTACTTTCAATTCCTAAAAGGCTACAAGTTGAATATGGGCTTTGTTCGCTTGTAAGTTTTGTTTTTTTCACTCCTGCTTCTACCACTTTCCAGCCTTGCTTCCATCCCTTTACCTTAACATACCTTTCTTGAGTAAGTGAAATGCTCTTAACAAAGAAGGGAATGTGATACAGGTATGAAAAGATTTTATTCTTAAAATAGGGTGAGTCTATGTTAAAGATCCAAAATAACCTATTAATATCTCACCAATTTAAACAAATAATATGGAGCTGGGAATATTAATTTTTCCCCAGGAAGCCCAAGGCAAAATGATGAGCTCTGTTTTGGCAGCTTCCCACAATGCTTTTTCAGTGCCTTGAAACACCCAACCTGCTCTGGCTGCCCCAAAATTGAACTAAAAAACATAACAAAACAATCCCCCAACACACACATCATCTCTTGTTTTCTCCCACTCTCAGGTCATCCCACTGGAAGGAGGAATATTGATTGATCACTTTGCACTGACTTAAATAATTTTCAAAACTCATCATATATATATATGTAAGTGTAGATATTATAAGTCATAAGGAGGCTTCAATGGAAAAGTAAACTTCATAAGCAGCATAGTTTTACCTAAGGGCAACCTTAATGACCATTTATCTGAAGGATGATTTTTGGAGGAGTGGTGACTCTACTATCCACAGTTCCACTTCCACAGTGGGTCTTAGCCTTGACGTATGCATAAAATATTTAAAGGCTACCTAAGACATATTTGTTATCTCTATTTACTGAGCAGATTATAGATGCCTAGTCTCAAATATGGTGTTTTCTATTGTAAGCTGCTCGAGACAAGCAACTATAGTTAGTAAATAATAATAATTCCTCCATGTTTCTATGCTACACAGTACATTGCAAAAACATTTTGACATCCTAAATTACATTGGATTTTTATGATAACCATCTGAGATAAATCATATCAGTTTATTTTACAGATTAAAAAATCTGAGGTTTAGTGACTGAGGAAGAGCTGTCCTTGGGCAGTTGATTCACAGTTTCAGTGGAGCTACATTGACTTTATCAGAACACAGCTAGCAAGAATCATCAATTCTCAGAATGATCTGTTGTAGTCCAAATTTAGGATATAGAGAGTCAAAACCTGCCAAGGACTGAAAGAGTAAAAAATCAGTTGGGACTGGGAATAAGAAGCCCAGCTATTAATCAGGCTGGGAGGACAGATAGATAAAACCAGCTGCAAAGTTAACAGAAAATACTGTTTCTTCCAAGGTCATGCAGCAGTTGTATAATGCCATAATGACCCCCACCTCTTTGGAGTGACTACTGCTTTCTTACCAGTGATGCCCAGACCTGCTTTGCTATTTTCATATTACTGGGAATACCCAATTAGTAAACCACCTCCACCTCAGACAGTACACAATTCCTAGTCAATCCTCCCCCCATACCACCAACTGCCTCAGAAGTTGCAATCAATCCAGAACTTATGTCTGCTTCTTTACACCATCCTCAGAATCTTTAGTGGGAACCCAAATGTTACAAAACATGCTTTTTTCTTCTTTTCAATCAAGAAACAATCCACAGTTCCTCTGGAGCGTTCCTTCCACAGTGTATTCAGTCAACAAATCTGATTGTGTCAGCCTACGGGCTTGATCCTGGTCTTTTACTAATAAGGCTTTAACAGGAATTTTTTTAAAAAGCAAATGACACTAAAATAAAGATTTTGTTTCCTTAAGAGGGTTTTTAAAAACTATCTCCTATTATTGATGTTCTCAATCATTATTCCTGGATAATGATTACTCATACTCAGAATAAAGACCCAGAGACTTGCAAGATACCTAGTCATCAAAGGAGGATTCAATTTGGTTTAAGGGACTACTTACAGTTAATGGTAACTGGAACAGCACATACAATTCAACATCAAAAAAAAAAGAACTCAATTAAAAATGAGTAGAAGACCTGAATAAACATTTTTCCAAAGAGGAAATGCAGAAGGCCAACAGGCACATGAAAAGATGCTAAACATCGCTAATCATCAGGGAAATGCAAATCAAAACCAAAATGAGAGATCACCTCACACCTGTCAGAATGGTTCTCATCAAAAAGAACACAAGTAACAAATGTTGGAGAGGATGTGGAGAAAAGGGTACCCTAGTACACTGCTGGTGGGATTGTAAATTGGTACAGCCACTGTAGAAAACAGTATGGAAGTTCCTCAAAAAACTAAAAATAGAACTACCATATGTTCCAAGAATTACAAGCTTTCATTTTATTTTATTTTATTTTATTTTATTTTATTTATTTTTTATTTTGGGGGGAATCCAATCTCTTTGCTGTATTTCATTTTTGATTTTTAAAAAATTCCATCTTTATTGAAGTATGATTGACAAATAAAAATTATATATATTTAAGGTATACAATGTGATGTTTTGGTATATGTATACATTGTGAAATGATTACCACAATCAACTAATTAACATATCCATCACCACACAGTTATCATTTTTGTGTGTGTATGGTGAAAACACTTGAGATTTACTCTCCTCTCAAATTTCAAGGGTACAGTACAGTATTGTTAACTATAGTCACCATGCTGGACATTAGGTTTCCAGAACTTATTATCTTACAACTGAAAGTTTGTACTCTTTGACCAGCAATTCCCCATTTCATCTACCAACCAGCGTCTCCCTATTTCTTCCACCCTCCAGCTCCTGGTAACCATCATTCTGTCAGTATTAGTTTGGCTTGTCTAGAATTCATATATAAGTAATATTATACAGTATTTTTCATTCTTTGTCTGACTTATTTGACTTAGTATTCTCCAGGTTCCCCTATGTTGTTATAAATTGCAAGATTTTCTTTTCTTTTCTGAGACTGAATAATATTTCATTGTACACATAAACCATATATTCTTTTTCCATTCATCTACTGATGGACACAAGTTGTTTCCACATCTTGCCTATTATGAATAATGCTAAATTGAGCATGAGAGTACAAATATCTTTTTGAGATCTTGATTTCATTTCCTTTGATATATACCCAGAAGTGGGATTGCTGGATCATATGGTAGTTCCATTTTTAGTTTTTGGAGGAATCTCTGTACTCTTTTCCACAATGGCTGCACCAAATTGCATTCCCACGATTAGTATACGGTGTTCCCTTTTCTCCACATTCTTGCCAACGGATATTAACCCGTTATCAGATATATGGTTTGCAAATATTTTCTCCCATTCTGCAGGTTACATTTTCACTCTCATTTTATTTTATTGAGGTATAATTGACATATACCATTATAATAGTTAAGCTCACATAGTTAACATAGTTAACTCTTTTATTAATGTGGTGAGAATGCTTAAGATCTAATCTCAGCAACATTCATGTATACAATACACATTACTAACTATAGTCACCATGCTGTATATTAGATCCTCAGAACTTCTTATAACTGCTTTTATTGTTATTATTATTTTAAGCAAACTGTTACCAGTTAGATCAATTATGAATAGGAAAAATAAAATATTTTATCTTTATTTATTCCTTCCCTAACACTCTTCCTTTCATTATGTAGACCCAAATTTCTGACCTATATCATTTTCATTTTCTCTTAAGAGGTTCTTTTAACATTTCTTGCAAGACAGGTCTACTGACAACAAATTCCCTCAGTTTTTATTTGTCTGAAAAAGTCTTTATTTTTCCTTCACATTTGAAGGATAAATGGATACAGTATTCTAGGTTGGTAGTAATTTTCTTTCAACACTTTCAATATTTCACTCCACTCTCTTCTTGCTTACATAGTTTCTAAAGAGAAGTCTGATGTATTTCTTATTCTTATTCCTCTATAGGTAAGTTTTTTCCTCTGAATTCTTTTAATATTTTCTCTCATTTTTTCACTTTATACAGTTAGAATATGATGCATCAAGGTGTAACTTTTCTAATTTTTGCTCTGCTTGGTATTCTCTGAACTTCTGCATCTGTGGTCTGGTATCTTTGGAAAATTCTCAGTTATTATTACTTCATATATTTCTATTGTTCCTTTCTCTTTCTTCTTTTGGTATTTAGATTAAATGTATGTTATGCCTTTTGTAGTTATACCTCAGGTGTTCAATGTTTTGTCCCTTTTTTGCCATGCTTTTTTCTCTTTGTGTTTCAATTTAGGAAATTTCTGTTGATTGTCTTCAGGATCACTGATTCTTTGGCCACATCCAGTCTGTTAATGGCCCATGAAAGCCACTCTTTATTTCTATTACAGTGTTTTTATTTCTAGCATTTCCTTCTAAGCCTTTCTTAGAATTTCCATCTCTCTGGTTATGCTACCAAGCTATTGATTTATGTTGTTCACTTTTTCCATTTGAGCCTTTAACATATTAATAATGGTTATTTTATATTCCCATTCTGATAATTCTCTGCCATACCTGAATATGGTTCTGACACTTGCATTGTCTTTTCAGACTTTTTTTCTTTTTAACATGCCTTATCATTTCTTGATTGAAAGCCAAATGTGATGTATCAGATAAAAGAAACTGAAGTAAATAGGTCTTTATTGTGAGATTTTATGTTTATGTGGCTAGGAATTAGGCTGTGTTTACTGTTTTCTGTAGTCGTAGGTGTAAGAGGCTAAAATTTCCTATAGTGTACTTGTTTATGTCTCCACTGTTTCTTTCAGTTTTCCTAGAGACTGCTTCTTAAATAGGGTCTGAGCTTTGCAGGTTTTTCAGCTGAAAACCTTTGTAATCATACAGGAGCTTGATTGGTGTGGTGGTAAGTATACTACAATCCTATGGTAAAGTCTTAGTCTTTCAATGAATCTGTATCTTCAGGCTGTGACCTTTACAAGTATTCCTCAGCTTTCCTCCTTTTCTTAGATGAGACAGGAAGGCTTGAGGATGCTGGAGTTGGATATTTTCCCCCAGTTTCGGTAAAACCCAAGTAATTTAGGTTCTGCTAAAGAGTTTCACTTGAGGGCATGCCTTTGTTAAGAAGAAAGAGTGCTCTGGGCTCATTTCAAGATAGTTGCTTTTCCCCTTCCTGTGCCAAAAGCATAAAGGATTCTCTGATCTTCACCCTGAAACTCTGGACAGGGTCTTGGAAGCAAAACTCATGAAAGTACGGGGCACCCCTAAGATTAGATCCCATGGAGTTTTTTTTTTTTTAACTCTCAATCTAGTCCATATTGGGCCTACAGTGACTCATCAATTACATTTTAACTGTTTTCATTCATACTGATTCCTGCTCCTGGGTTTCTGCTCCTGGTACACTGTGATTCTCAGTATTTGTCTAGCTATCTCAAATTTAGGGGGCAGGAGTTTGCCCTGTGACCTCAATTCTCTGATGGATCTACGAAAAGTTGTTGACTTTTATTTTGTTTGCTTTTTCTCTTGTAAGGATGAGAGTGACAACTTCTAAACATTTTCTAGTATTACTTTTTAATAATAGGTCTTAACAATAAAACTTTTTGAAACTAGTGATTTCTGTCACCTGAATTTAGTATTTTTTATTTTGCCAGTGTTCACTGTTGCCTATAACTTGCCTTCAATATTAATCCTTGGAATGAGATACTTCTGAAGTTATTTGAAGTATATCCCAAGACCCCCTTATTTGTATCCTCCAATCCAAAACCAGTCCCTTCTGTGTCTCTCTTTCAAACATTTTGCAAAAACCTGTTCCTATCTTCCCTCCTAGAAAACACTTCCTTCTTCCTTTTGTTTAGGCAGAGTCTTCTCAAGCCTTCTCCAGCTAATTTAGTAAATAATAATCTCTCCCTTTTATGAAATTTCATTGTAAGAATGACTGTACCATCCTGTTTTACTTCATTCCGCCTATAATTTTTTCAGCTGTGTAGATTTTGTCTCCCTGTTTAAATTTTAATGCTTACTGGGAGCAGGCACCTGGTCTTTTAGTGCTTATACTGCTCTTACACCAAATACCTATCCCAGAGCCAGGCACTCAGGGGAATGACAAAGAATAATTGATAGATTGTTACATATCAATATTTGCTAGGAAATTGTGACTGCTCTGCAGAATGATTTATAGACATAAACACCAATTTGCTCTTTAATTACAAAAAAGCAGGTCTCCTCTAGATTTTCAAGAGCTGATAATTAGGACACCTCATATATATTAATAGATGAAGGATCATTTTTCAAATCCTCTCTCCAGATTCTTTCTGCAGCCTGTGAAGAGCTGTTTTTGGAAACTGCATTAGAAATGAAGAGGGAAAGGCTTTGTCTGGAGGGACAGGATCAGCTTTCTGCCTTATGCCTGGCAAAGGCTGTGGCTGCCCTACATGTGAAGCTTTAAATCAAACTTAATTTGTGGTGCTTAAGCAGCTTCTGGCCTAAAGGGGGTTATCCCATAGCAGGTCACACAGAACTAAAAGAATTGAGTATAGTGTGATATACACATAGCAGGGGGAAAATAGAGTAAAATTCAATATAAACCATTAGGACAGTAAATTCCCATTTTTCCTTGTTTAGGTGTGTGTTGGGAGAGGAGAAAGAGAGGAAAACTGCAAGTTTAGCCAGGAAGAAAAAAATGAATAGACTACCAGTGAAATATGGTTAAGAAAATTCTTATACTAAAGAGACTTACTCAAGTTACCAATGCCAGTATTGTCAACTCTCTGATATGTATATTATTGGAAGGTAACAGAAGTAGGGTTAATTTTAAAAGCATCTCTATTTGGGATATAATCTGGGTTTAGGATTTCAGTATGGGAGATTCTCAGATTCTAAGAATTCCCTCTCACCAACCCAACTTTAAGTCTTTCCTTCTCTTAAAGGGGAGCCAGAAGAGATTAATCCAAACCAAATTGAAATATCAATAAGTATAAATACAAATATGTTTCGAGGAGCCAAAATTTATAAATAGTTCACCTTTGGATAATGAAATGTTGGTGTTTAATAACATTCATTTGCATTTGCATATGCCATTTAATCTCGAAATCATTTTACCCATTTTACCCCCACAACAAAGTTAAGTATGGCAGGTATTTTTCCCAACTTAAAGATGAGTTATATTAAGGTGCCATTGAGTTAATTACTTTGTAAGAATACAGCTTGAGCTTGTAAGTGGGAGGCCCATATTTATAACCCAGTTTTCTCTGAGTACAGTTGTCTTTTCCAACTTTATGCTAAATGCCAGTAAATCTGAATGTTCTTCTCTGCCTTCCTAACCAGGTGTCAAAAGGGAGATGAGAATTACTTTAAATGCCCCAAATGTTCCATCTTGCAAATTCATGTATTTAACAACCTCACCCCAGAACTTAACAGCAGGCTTTCCACTATTTAGACTCACAATTTGCTCTTTCTTTGGTCAAAACCAGGAGTTAGAAAGTAAAAGTAGGCAGTGTACCTACTTTCACCTCACCCAGGAGGCAGCTGGCCATTGGCAAGAATATAACTCTCCAGAGAAACAAGAGGCACGCTCCTCAGGAAAGGTTCCTGGCAACTCAGCTCCTCTTTGAAGAACAACTGTTACTGGCCATTCAAGAACCTTTGCAACTTCACTCGAGAAAGCAAAAGGCAGCACTATGAGAAAATGTCACATAGGGCAGTTCCTCCTAGTGGCATGGGAGGGTGTGGAAGGAAGGAGAAAGACAAATGGCGAGCAATGTTGGGAGAAAGCAGGGCCATGGTAGGTCATTGGAGGATTAGGGGTATATAGCTGCATTGGACAGAAGGCAGGAGAAAGTAGAGAACAGGCTTCTCACCGATATTTGGGGATAAAAGGCCACTAAACACCCTTAGTTTAATTCTCATAAGGCAGTCATTTTCAAGGCCCATTTCTTTACCATCCTACCCCCTGTTATCAAAACTCCAGCCTCTGACATAAACTCTACATTTCTACAGACATTTTTCCCTTCATGCCGTGTTGCAAAAATCCAATTTGTTTTCATAAGCTCAGCTTAGAATATGGAGTCCAACGTCTCCTCCTGTTTGCCACACAAATCATATTGGCTTCATTTATCAAAGCCTAGTGGCATGATAATATTTCTTTTTGCTGAGTGAATTCCTCACTTTTTTCCTTTTCCATCTGATCTTTGCATTAAGAGTCACTTTTTGTGTTTTCTTTTCCAAGTTTCTGCACATACACCCCATCAGGACTCTCCAGCCCACTGGAGACCTTAGTAAGCTACGTAACTGTCTTTAGTCCTTGCATGGCTGGGCTCTGCCCAAATCAAACCAATTCAGCCAAGAATACTTTCCTTTATTTCAGGCTCCTCAAAGAGCATCTTGGAGAAAAAGAAGTTGAGTTGGCACTCATCTTTGATTCAGTGGTGGAGGCTGACTTGGCAAATTATACCTGCCATGTGGAAAACCGAAATGGACGAAAACATGCAAGTGTTCTGCTGCGTAAAAAGGGTATTTTTTTAAATAACTGTTACTATAGTTTGTTTACCTATCAAGTAACTATTGAAGTTAGGTATGTTTCCTGGCCTGATTTTATCATTTAGTATAAATGTCTATTAAACAGTTTGTCTTTTTAAGGAAATATCTCTCTCTTGCTGTGGATATTAGCATAAAATTCCTATGATCTTCCATACCATTAGGAAGTGGATAAATGAAATGAAATGTTGTTATTTGTTAAATCCAGTGAGATGAAATATACCTTGGTTATAAGTGTTACATAAAATTTGATAGGCATTTATATTCAACATTTTCTCTATATTTCACTTCGTCCTATATTGCTTAAATTAAATAATAGGTGTTTTACTACTGGATGAGAAACAAAATCACTTCTTTATTCCCTGACTAAAATACAAATAAAAATAATAGATAGTATCATATAATATTTACAATTATTATAATAAAGATCATGAACAATATTTCATGATATGACCTGGTGTTTAAGGCCTTCAGCAGGTGCATATATTTTTAAATACTTTGGCATTTATGTAGATCCCTCTCTAGAGTTGATTCCATATGGGGTGGAAATTGTATATAATGAGCAAAGAAAAGAAACTATAAATTTACAAATAGAGATAAAAGCAGACATAGGAACAACAATCCCAGCTGCTGGAGCAACTTCTGAGATTGGCTCTTACCCTGAAACAACTCCTGATTACTGCAAAAGGCTAAATACTTTCTGTATGTGTGCATCTGGCAAAGGTTTTGTAAATGTAACAGAACAAATGTTCTCAATCAGTGTTCTTTTTGTCTAGGCTATAGAGCTAGAACAGATTCAATCAGCAAGGTCACTAGTTGTACCTTGTAGCCAAGATGGAATTTCTGTTTTCCAACCAGGCCTAATATATAACCTTGACCAGCAGTTCTAGGAGAAGCAGGGAAATGTCATTATTCTGAGAATAATGCTTTTATCTCTCTAGCACCATTTCTTACTCTGTTGGACTTGATTTCAACTTAAAATAATGGAGTATTTAAGTATAGGCGAGTCTAATATAGAACGTGAAACTCGGAGACCCTGCTTCAGGAGATGCCCGTTCAGCCACTGCCTTGGCTACCTACTTCAGTAGGACTAACTTGTCTGATTAGACATCCTAAACTTTAGTTTCCTCATCTATAAAATAGGGGTAAAAATACCTACCTTGTAGAGTCACTTTGAGGTTCAAATAATAATGATATGGTGTGAAATATACCATGCTCAAACAAGATTTGTTATTAAATGGAATTTGGATAACTTGTATCCACTAAGCAACCACTTGTCCACCTACTTGAAGGGCAGACATTGATTATGTCCAGATACCTTCTTGCAAGGATCGCTTTGTTCCTGTCCATCTCAGTCTTATTTTAGGCTTAGAGATCCTCCAAGCCAGACTCTGCTGCACCTCTGTATCCTCAGCAACTTGGGCAGTGTCTGGCCACTAATAGGCACTTAGAACTCATTCTGGTTAATAAATGAATAATGTTCTCTTTTATTATTGAGGATCATGTATAGCAAGCATCGTGTTAGGTACTAGGGAATAGTCATCTCCAAGTCTGTGGGGGGCTTATAGTCTTCAGGGCAGTGAGGTTGCAAAGAAAGACAAAGCTCAAACATGAAACAAAAAATTGCACAAAATGTGTATGGTGTTACAATTAAAAGCCTGCTCTGAGGAAAAATAATGGGGGTCTTACCATATAGTCAGTCAGTAGAGACAGAAATAGCCTTGAGTTTTAAAATAAATCCATTTCCCTTTAATAAGTAAAGCAACCACTAGCAGCCCTTCAAATTTCTAATAATCTGACACTAGAAACCAAGGTACGCTGCAAAATTGCTGCCTCCCATGGCTTCTGTAAGGAAATGTGTCTAAATCATGAATAACTGCGAATATTAATTCTCATCTTCCTAATCATTAAATATTAGAGTTCCCCAGGGTTCAGGTCCCCTTTTCTCCCTCACTCCCTAGATGATTTCAATTCCATCTCCACCTCAGTTTTGCTTACGATTTATATGCTGACATCTCCCAAATTTATATCTCTAGCTTGGACTTCTCGCCTAAACTCCAGAGTTGTATTCCTAACTGCCTATTCAGCAACTATTCAAAAACTCCACTAGTAGACATATCTAGCAGGCATATCAAGCTTCACTTGTCCCACACAGGATTCCTGATTTCTCCTCCCTATAAACTTGATCCTCCAGTTGCCTTCTTCATCTCCATCACCATCCTCCCAGTTGCTCAGGCCCAAAATCCTTGGAGTCATCATTGACTTCTTCTTTTCTCTGCTCATACTCTATATCTAGTCTACCAGCAAATTCCATGGTTCTACTTTTAAAACATATGTACTCTGAGCACTTTCCCCATCTTCACTGTTATCATCTGAGTCTAAGCCACCAGCATCAATTGCCTGGATCACTGCAATAGCCCCGTGAACGGTCTCCCTGCTTCCCCCTTGTCCCCTCACAGTCTATTCTCATCACAGCATCTGGAGTGATCCTTTTAATATCTAGGTCAGATCATATTATTTCCCTAATTAGAACCATCCAATTACAGAACCCTCACTGTTACAGTTAGAATGAAACCCCAAATCTTTGCCATGGCCTTCAAGACATTTATGATCTCATTTTCTACCACAATCTGCCTCAAACCTTGCACACACTAGCCTCCTTTCTATTTCTCACGCTCACCGAGCACAGTCCTGGCTCATGATCTTTGCACTTGCTATTTCCTCTGCCTGAAACACTGCTGTTTCCCCTAGCTGTTCCCATGACTCATTCCCTCTTTTCATACAGGTCCCTGCTTAAATATTACCTACTCAATAGGCCTTTCCCTGGCCACTTTTTATAAAATAGTACTACCCAATCACTTTTTTAAAAAAAATTTTGGCTTTATTGAGGTAAAACTGACAAATAAAATTGTATGATATATAGATATATTAAGTGTACAACGTGATGATTTGATATATGTGTACATTGTGAAATGTCTCCCCACATTGAGTTAATTAACACATCAATCACCTCACACATCTACATTTTATTTCTGTGTGTGTAAGAACATTTAAGTTGTACCTTCTCAGCAAATTTCAGTTATATAGTACAGTGTTATCCACTACTGTCACCAGATTATACATTAGATCCTCAGACCAGATTCATCTGCCTGAAAGTTTGTACCCTTTTACTAACCTCTCCCTATTTCCTCTCCCACCGTCCATCCCCTGACAACCACTTTTCTCCTCTCTGTTTCTGTGACTTCAGCTTTTTTTTTAAGATTCCACATATAAGTGATACCATGCACTATAATATTTATCTTTCTCTCTCTGGCTTATTTCACTTAGCATAATGCCCTATAGGTTCATCCATGTTGTAGCAAATGACAGAATCTCCTCTTTTAAGGCTGAATAATATTCCATTGTGTATATATGCCATATTTTCTGGATCCATTCATCCATCGATGGACTACCCATCACCTTCTTTTCCCTCTCACTTGGCTCTATTTCTGTTTATTGTATTTACTACTATCTGATATCATATTACATGCTTGTTTTCTTCTTGTCTCCCCCCCCCACACACACACACACTAGGATGTAAACTTCATAAGAACAGGGACTCTCTCCTGCCTTATTTACTGCTGTATCCCTAGCACATAGAATATAGTAAGTGCTCAAAAACATTTGTTGGACGAAAATGGTCCTCCTAGAGGACAGGTGAAATAGGATAGAGGATGGGTAACGGGGATTGGTAAAGAGAGGATTTCCCTGAGATCTTGCCTTGACTAGTGTCTTTTCTGGGTTATCTGAATGCATTTCTCTTTTCAAAACATTCAGTTTCCAGATTGGGGGATAAAAACTCATAGACATTAATAGCCAGGTAGATATTGAAATTAAAAGAAAAAGAGGGCTGGATATTAAACACAGGCTAGAGGAAACATGCCTTGCTTTAAAGGGCAGTCACTATTCTTTTCTAGATAATTGCCATGCTTGCTCAAATGTGAACCTAAGGATATGAGAGCTTCAAGGTTTTCAAGTGAAGTTGAAAGTCTGGATATGCAATATTTTTATTTTAAAATATTAGTATCTACTTTTTGGGAAACATATAGACCAACAAAAACCTTTTTTCTGGCCCACTGTATACCAGTTTGTACTCTCTGTTTTAGGTAGCATTTAAATTTTTTCACTGTGCTTTGCAAAAGGATGCAGTTCATCTTCCCTTACTCCATTTTCTTTAGGAGCTATCGACAATATGGTAGAGGTCCAGAAAAGAACAAGAAGCCCTATGGTCCTGATCCAACATATTAAATCAGACTGAACTCTGGCTTGTATTGCAAAATTTCAGTTATTTCCTTTGGAGTTGAACCTTTCAGGCTTTATCACAACATAGCCTGGCATCAGTAGCCACAGGATTTCCACCTGGAATATGAGTATGGCTCGTTTTATGGAACAATAACTTCCTGATGATCTATAAGTCAAATATCAAAAATGCCATAATCATTGATCATTATAGAGAAGAAACATTTCATGAATCCTTTCACAAAGTGAAAAGGCCTTTCGTAAAATGAAAACTCATGTCTAATATATGCAATTAACAGGGTCAGGCATTCTCAAAGCAAGATGTCTCTTACCTATGCATCTTCTACCTTCATTTACTAACCTGCTACGCCCTCACTCTCCAATGAACTATTTGCCAACAAGTACAACTAACATTTTAGTAAGAAATTCATTCTTTTTTTTTTTTGGTGAACGAAGACTCTGAACTTAATGCTAGGAAAATTCTGATAATTATGCCTTCTCCGTATATACTCCCTTTCCCACAAACAGAGACATATCAATGACTTTCTCTTTCTCTTCATTCCTAGTGCTACTGCCCCACCCTGAACCCCCAACCTGTATAGGAGACCCTCAGGTGGGATCTCCTAACCTGCTTCCCAACTTATGAGCAAGCTCAGAACAGTTCCAGTCTTCCTGCTCTCCAGTCCCTTGACTTCACCTATTATCTGTCCCATTCTATGCTGTCTGATCTTCATGTTCAAAGTGAAGAACTAGCTGGGTTCAAACTAAGAAGGTTAAAAAGAACTACACTTGTACTTTGGGTGCCTGGAAAAAGTTACAATCCCATAAATATTTGCTGTACTGGCTATCTCTATCCTTGTGAAGCGTATACACGACACAGTCCAAATAAAATGACTTCCACCTTCTCAGTCAGGAAATGTCCCTAGAAGTATAGATCCTGCTGAGATGGAAAATGGCAGTTGAAAACAGAAGACAAAAGAAAAGCTAGGTGTCAACTGGGTGATGGCAATTCTGCCCTCTGATTATAGGATACATGTTTCCCTTTTAATGTGACTGCCTGTGCTGAATCAAAGAATACTGGTTGAGTCTCAGGGACTCGGTCCACAGTTTTCAATGTAAACAGCCATCATTAGGTAATATCTTTCAAAGATATTTTTATAAAATGGACCCCAAAACCACAAAGGTACTTTTCACACCACAGTTTTCTTCCATATATTTACTGCTGAAAAAGGTGTCTGCTACTTGGGAGCACAAATTGTTCCTGCTGCTGAAGTTTTCCATCTACCTAATAGCAACTCTACTCTGTAAATAACATAGAAATTGCTGGGAAAAAATCCCATTCAGTGACTTTGAAAACAGTTGAATGCTGTTCTGACCAGAGAGTGAGACAGAGGGAGAGAGACAGAGACAGAGAGTTAACAAAATTACAACATTAAATTAATATTTTACAACAGGAAAAACATGTTGAATCAAGTCAATCAATGACCTAAGATCAAAGAGAATTCAGTTTTCAGAGTAAACAAAAAAAAATCATAACTGACCTGTCAATTTAACACTGGCTAGAAAAACAAATACCGTATGCTAATATATATATATGGAATTTTTTTTAAAAATGGTTCTGAAGAACCTAGGGGCAGGACAGGAATAAAGACACAGACATAGAGAATGGACTTGAGGACAGGAGGAGGGGGAAGGGTAAGCTGGGACAAAGTGAGAGAGTGGCATGGACTTATATACACTACCAAATGTAAAACCGAAAGCTAGCGGGAAGGAGCCGCATAGCACAGGGAGATCAGGTCGGTGCTTTGTGACTACATAGAGGGGTGGGATAGGGAGGGTAGGAGGGAGATGCAGGAGGGAGGAGATATGGGGATATATGTATATGTATGGCTGATTCACTTTGTTATGAAGCAGAAACTAACACACCATTGTAAAGCAATTATACTCCAATAAAGATGTTAAAAAAATATAAAGACACTTGATATTCTTTTTTTTGAATAAAAAAAGAATGCATAATTGATAAAACAGTAAGAAAACAAGCAAAGGTTGTGATACTGTAGCCCCACAGAGGTCTCATAAGCAAGCCTGCCTTACCACCCACATAGAGGCAGGCAGTGGTTCCTGGGGAGTCATTTTCTATAGGGAGGGCAGGAGGCAGAGCTAATATGAGGTAGGATTATTTTTACCTGGAATTTTGTGGCTAAATTTTCCAAATGACCGCCTCTTGCAGTAGGCATGACAGAGATAGATTCCAATTTCCTATCCCTACTCATTATGTGGCCCCTCATAATGCTCCTTATTAATATATTTTGTCCCTCACAACAGCTTCACTCCCTTCTTTTTTCTATCCTTCTCCCTCTCTCCTTACTGAAAAAGGATACATTTATATTTCTTACATTTCTCCTCAGTGACTCTCCTCATTGGCCATGCTGTCTCTGGCCACTACCATCTTCTCTATTACTCCACCTCCTTTAAAATATCAAACTCTCTATCTCCCTACAAAACCTAAAACTTTTCATATGCTGGACTCCAAGGAGCCCCTCGTTCCGTCTTGATATAGCTACAGAATTCTTCAATACCCTCCAATAAACTGTCTGAGATCTGCTCGGTCCTATCATTCTGCCTGTCAATTGTAGTTTAGCTTCTTTCCTTGGAATTGAAAGGGCAGAAGAATCCAAAATTCACCGCAGGTCACATGTTCTTGAAAAGCATTACCAACAGTTCTATGGAGGAAGAGGGAGAAGGAATTTCATCGTCACTTTCCAGAGGAGCTTACAAAACTGTGGTGTAATAAAAAGAACCTTAAATATGAAGTTAGAATATCTGGGCTCAAGTCCCATCTTGGCCACTTCTTAGGTGTATGACCTTGGGTAAGTGAATTAAACTACTGAGTCTTAGATTCTTCAGTGATGAATTTGGACCAACAATTCTTGCCCTAAAGGATTACTTAGAGAATAGATAGTAGACTGGTAGAAAATTTTATCTATAATATACATTACTTGTAGTATATATTATATATGTTCATCTTTTTTTCTTAATCTTATTGTTATACTGAGCCTAATTCATCTTGAGCAATAAGCCTATATAGAGACAAGAGACAATCCCAGGGAAAGGCTCATGATTTTATTGTCAAGAGACCTTCAAGAATGGCAGTCTGTCATTGTCATCAATTTGATTTTGGCAGTACACCAGAATTGATCCATCCAGGGGGGCTGATTGATGCCAAGCAAACTCATAAGCAACTGATGTACAAACTAAAATGCCACTCCCTTTTTCAGTTTGTAGTTACATGGTAAGCTGAATTAATAATAAAAGAATCACTTGGTAATTATGGAATTAGATTAAGGGGAGCTTAGCTAATTTTTAAGATAGTTTTATCTGTATTATGTTGAGACCAGTGAATTTCCCTGTCACACAGTGGAAAATATCTCTGGTCTAGTGTCTTCCAGATTCAGCATTTCTCCTCTGGACATTGCTGAATTCATATTCTAAATTCTTCTCTGACTTCCCCTTTCTCTAAATTCCATGATGCTATCCCCTCTTTTGATGATACACCCTAGATTTTGTTAATATCACTAATTAAGCTACATGTAAGTCACTATTTCCTGGGCCTAGGATATACTATGTCTCCTTACACTACGTGTTGATTTAATTGTTCCAACTCTCAGAGTTCTAGGGGTGCCCCACTGGAAAAGCCTAAGGCTGCCTCAGGTAACCTGGTGTTGGCTGAATAGGCCAAGTGATTAGCCTAGATTTCTCATTCTCTTTTAGCCCCATTGGGCATATTATATCACATACAAATTATAGTCATTTATTCAGATAAGTAGGGGAAATGGATAAGTTAATTTCCCCTGCCTACCTTCTATTGGATTATGTTCTACTGTGGTTAAATGAAACAGTTAAATCCTGTAGGCTTATTGGATTTTATTTGATTCTGAGAATAATTTTATGATGCTGTTCTCCTATAGAAGAATAGGGCCTGTGGCCTAAGAAGTATTAGATTGTAATCTTGCTAAGCCAAAAGATAATTTAACAGAAACAACAAAATATTGGACCTGAACCCAGTAAAAGACAGCTCTAATAGTTTCCTGAAGTACACTTAAAGCAAAAGTATACATGTGAGGTCTATATGTGTTCAAAACAAAGTGGGAGAGACTATTCTTTTTCAGATAGACATCACTTTCAACAGTAAATTTTTTCAAATATTTAGAAGAGAGTTAATTTAACAAGAAATTGATTTACACAAATGTATCAAGAATGCATCTACTTACTGCATTAAGTAAGAATCTTCTGTAAAGAAAAACAGAATGGGTTGTACATCTTAGAGACTAGAAATATGGGAAGTTCCTCAGTGTTGCTGATTTAATTACCTTTTCCTGTTTATTTTATTTGTTCCAGATTTAATCTACAAAATTGAACTTGCAGGAGGCCTGGGAGCAATCTTTCTCCTCCTTGTACTGCTCGTGGTCATCTACAAATGCTACAATATTGAATTGATGCTCTTCTACCGACAGCATTTTGGAGGTGATGAAACTGCAGATGGTAAGCTATCTCCTATTGTTCAAATTCAATTAAAAGGCATGAATTTGTGATTATGTAAGAGAATATCCCTATTCTTAGGAGATACATGATGAAAAATTTAGAGTTAAAAGGCTATGACTAATGCAACTTACCCTCAAATAGTTCAGAAAAAAATGGTATTAATCTATCAAGAAAGACAGCAAAGGGGAGAAAATATTAATAGATGAACCTGGGTAAAGAATATATGGGTGTTCTTTAAAATAGTTTTATTTCTTGAAATTTATTTCCAAAAAAATAGTTTAACAAGGAGATATTAGTTGGTCAGGAGATCAAACAATTGCTGTCAAAGCCCTTTCCCTTATTAAGAAACAAATTAAGAATCAATTTCATTTTTTTCTTCCAGAAAATTCAAATTTAGGCACAGATCATATTTAGTTCTTCCTGGCATTGAAAAAAACAAATTATTCAAAAAACATATTAAAAGCTATGGAGATACTCATTTTAAAGCTCATAGTACATCTGGACTGATATATTTTGGATGATTGTAGCACAATTCTCAAAGGTGACCTCAATGGAAAAAAATTCAGAATGTGGCTTATAATTTTCTTGTTTGCCATTTATGGCCCTTGAAAATCTTATATATTAAATATCAACAAAATGTTGTATTGAGCCTTGTTTCTTTGAACATTCAAAAATGATTTAATTTTTCAAGAGAACAAATGATCATATTTCCAATCAATACCAAAAAGAAATCATGACATATCACTCCTTATGCATACAGTCCTCACCCACAAACTAATATAAGCCTTGGAAACATGTGTATGGAATGCCTTAGGTAAGCCAAGATAAAAAAGAATTTTAATTGTAAGTCATTACTTTAAAAAGCCAGATTTAAATTTTAGTTTTCATTCTATTGGAATAATGAAAGTTAGAGCTTTTGTTTGTTTTGAGATCCTCAAAGGAGAGCAGTTTATGATTTTGTTTTATTTTTATAGTGATAGGAGAAAGGCAGAGTGGTGAATGTAACATCAAAATTTTTGAAGAATCTTTGATTTTGGTCTTATTGTTACTGTTATATGAACAATGATATGAGTGTGTTTTAATTGACATATGTTTTCACAGTAAATTCGAGAAATGCTGTTTGGTGAATACATATGCATGCTCATTATCAAAGCAGTGTATTTACCTAATGATTATAGCAGCCTATTTAAAAGTACCAAAGACCCTTATTTAGATATATGTTCAATATGAGAAATTAGGGCCTGTTCTGATTATAATTACATGCTCCAACAATATGTATGAAAATGTAGTCAATTACCTTCAGTTTCTGTATACAATAATTAATATTGAAAGATCTGACTTCTTAACCTGCACACATAAAATAATGAGATGAAATATGCTATTGAGGAAAATTTCACTGGTTCCCAAGCACCAACATATGGCTAAAGTATCTAACTGGGAATGCTAAAGATGTATTGTCTATATGAAAGTACATGAAAGGGAGTCTGCTCTGATTCACTTGCTTTAGGTCATGATTACAAGCAATTTGTTAATACTTTCTGCAAGAGGTGATATAGTTTATGAAGTTAATCTGAAATAATTACTTTCATCACCCATATCCAATAATCCAGACTAACTGATCAGTTGTAGTACATATTTGTAAGATTACATTCATGCTAATATCATAGGACATTTTGCATCTATATCTCCAATGTGGCCCATGTGGCCAAAGATGACAAGTAATCTAGAGCATTTTGGTTAGAGAATTGTGTGTATTGGTTCCAAACCAATTATTTTAGGGAAAAATTCAATTGGGGGGGAACTTCAAGGATTTTCAGCAGG
>NW_006789243.1:298108-443402 GCF_000442215.2 Lipotes vexillifer
CAGCAGGAAGGAAAATTAAAATAGTTTATATTCCTACATGGAAATTTGGACTTTAAACACACAATCTCTGTACTAGCTGAATAGAATACTAAAAATTCAGCAGATATGTAGTGAGGATGAATAAATGAATATTAAAGCCCTTCTAGAAATATCCAGTTTCATGATGCCAAATGTCAGCTAGATAGCCTACTGAATTTTCATTTCTTTATTTAAATATTTTGACATCTCATAGACAAACCATAGTTTTACCCATGTACTTTTTGTTCATGTTTTCTCTTGGATTCATATCTATGGTAGCATTTCCTGAAAGTTCTTATAAAAATGCCATATTTTTTATAAAATAAAATCTATCAAACTGACTTCTTAAACATTTTTGATATAATTCATTTCATTTCATCAATGATTGCTTCATTTATTTGATCTTTGAATTATGCAGTCATTAAATACTTATTAAGTGTCTACTGTGTGCCAAGCACTATGAATGATGTATATACTTACATATATTCTTCACCTGGATTAACCCTACACACACACACACACACACACACTGGTAGTATAGTAGGCATTGGAGACACAATAATCAACAAAGTTACACAGTCTTTGCACTTTAGAAGCTAAGGATTTAGCACTGTGTTTAGCAGAGCCCCAGAAGAACTACATTGTAAACAGGAATGGCTTCTTAATGGTGAACAGGATTAAAATGAGATTTTAAAATGGAAAGGACAGTGTGACAACAGGAAAATTCTTCCACAGAGAGTTTGGTTCCCTTTGTCATAACTTCTTTCTTCATTGGTAACAGCATACCTATGGTGACCACTGTGCGAGCCTTCTTCCTTATAATGTTCTGTCTCCATCGTGCTGTTTTCTGGTTCCTCAGTTGAACTTAGTCAGCATGATTTAACACAGAGGAATGCTCATTAGCCTCACCTAGCAAAGTGGTGTTGCTGAATTGCCATTCGGTTTTAAAACAATATTCAGGACTTACTGTTAACCTTTATTTGCATCATATTGTTGATATTACTCTATCCCTTTGTGAGCAACAGCTGTGGCTATTCATGAGGTTTTCTTGGCTGTCTACATAGAGCTGAAGTGCATTTTTAAAACTGTTGCATCTGCATCACTGCTTGCTCACTAGCTGGCATCCTAGACCTTCTGGGACATCTGACATGGTGGCTTGAGAGCTCTCTTCCTGCTCTGGCCAGCTACCATAAGCTCTTCACCTTTAGTTCACCTTAAAGGGACATGATTGAAAACAGAAGCAACCATTTTCCAAAGAATGATATGTTTCTAGAATGTTATGTACAATTTGTTATCCAGATGTGTTGGGTGTTAACACATAGCAAAGACATCCATTTTCCTTCTCATAACTTGACTTGGGATATGCAAATATAGCAATATTTTCTGGAAAAAAAGTCTTTGTAGCATCACCTATATTAGAATATAGGTGAAGCAAGTAAGGATAGGACCTGGGGTATGTGAGATTAGGCATGGTTGGAGGGCAAATAGTCATAGTCAGGACAAGCAATGTGGCAGGAGTTTAGAAGTTCTGGCCAGATGGGTGAAAGATTCAGGTAGTCATTGCAGATGGCTAGCTCATAATAGATGCTCAACAAATCACTGTTGAATGAATTAATAAGTGGTTGCATTTCAGGAGGTTTGTAACATAGAGTTATCAAAGTCAGAGGAAACTAGGGTCTAGTCTAACATTATGGAGTTTGAGGCAGCAACACCATCCATCAAGAACAATGAAATACAGTCTGCTCATAGAAATGGATCTGTTTGTCCTTTGGCCTATTTTATTCTTCCAGCTGTGTATCATCGGCAGCTCTCAGTCCCAGGTGAGTGATTATAGCTGGAGAAAGTCAAGGGCCTGCAGGTGCATCCTGAGCTTGATTGGAACAGGGGCAGAGGTGCTAGGATTACCAGGAGGTTCTTACATTAGCATTGCTTATGAACAGTCTCACTTCCAAGTGGCGTTTTATGCATAACAGCAGAATGTGCCACATTTGTAAACCAAGTGATCTCAACTATCAGGGCAGTCCTTCATGTGCATCTGCTTCTAGGCAATCAAGTACCCAACCAAGGTTCACAGCAGTCTTTTCCAGCTAGAGGACAGGATAAAGAGAAGCCTTCTGGCTTCAGGCACCATCTTAACATAAATAAGCAGAGTTCCGTTCATGTGGGGGTAGTGAAGCCTGGAATCTTACTAGACTTAGAACAATATAATCCTGCCTCAGTTATCACTAGATAGTCAGGGGGTCCTGCGTACTCCTACCATAGGGTATTTATATCTCTTTATATGTCTATCACATATTCCTCTTTCAGCAGGTAGAACCAAATTTTAGTGGTATAGGGAAGTGAGTGGCTGCTTCATCTTGTAAATTAACTTTTGGTCAAGTTTTAGCTATATTCTAATCAGGTCTGTTTTAATGGAAAATATTTCTGTGTTTTAGAAACAAATCCTGAAATGTTTGCTGGTCTTTTAAAATTATTATTTGCAAGTAACTAGGTTTAACAAATACTAATAGTTCCATATGAGTCTAGGTTCATTACATTAACTTTTAAATTTTTTTCTATAAATAAGGGAATTTTGAAAACCACTATAACTTTTCCAATGTGTTCCTTCTAAAACCAGCGGGAACTAATATTTTGAGAAAAAACTGCATATATATATATACATATATATATATATATATATATAGAGAGAGAGAGAGAGAGAGAGAGAATTTTATCTTTGGGGAGACTGGCTCTGAGCCAATATAGCAAAGGAAGAAAAAATACATTCTCAAAGCACAGTTAACCCTCTGACTAAATGTGTGAAGGGAAAACCTAATTTGGCAATATTGGAAGGATGTATATTCTGAAACAAAGGGTTCTTTTGGTAGCTTGTGTCAAATTAGTTGGCCATGGATTGAACAAGAATAACAGGCAATGCACTTGTATAAAACCCAGCTGCTGTCTCCAATATTTGGTAATGAACTGCATTTTGTATATGAGGATGACGACACTAACCAACTGGAAGTATGGCATGTGCTACAAGTAGTGTCTCCAGGAGTGAGGCTGGATTATTTCGATCTTCCACACTCTAGGGCCCAGCCCCTCTTGGATCTCTTACACATATTTGTGCAAACAAGGTATAGTCTGTGACCGAGTAACAGAGCCAAGCCAACTGGCACAGAAAGAGTTCAAATCCATGAGTCTATTTAGTCCTGCATTCAAACACACTGAGCTGATCATTCACACCAAAAGTCACAAATAATAGTTCTCTTTTATTCTGTCCTCACTATATGTTTCCCACTGCATAACAGTTTCAGTTCATATCCTATGACTATAACTAAGTTATGTTGAAATGTACTAGACTTCTTATAGCATTGCATGTAACTTATTTTTTCCAGTTATTAATGACAGTCACTAATTATAGTGCATATTCCAGCCTGTTAATGATTATAGACATTTAGTACTTAAAGAGAACCTAATGATACATACAACCCTTTTGTTTTCCTTTGTTTCTAAGACAACAAGGAATATGATGCCTATCTCTCTTACACAAAAGTGGACCAAGATACTTTGGAATGTGACAACTCTGAAGAAGAGCAGTTTGCTCTTGAAATACTGCCAGATGTGCTAGAAAAACACTATGGATATAAACTCTTCATCCCAGAAAGGGACCTAATTCCAAGTGGAAGTAAGTACTTTCAATTTTTGTATTTTAAAAGTTTGGCTTCACTTAAGTTATGTGGAGACTTCAAATGTCAGAGCCAAATATTTAGATAGTTTTTCTTACAGGAGATTTTATTAAATTCAAATTTTTCCCCGATACCTGTTTTCTGACTTTCTAGCATCCAAATTTTTTTCAAAGGCACTCTCATTTATATTTTAGGTATGGTTTTAAAATTGTGCTTTAATGGTATGCTTTATTATATTGCCTTAGTGTTCTGAGAAAATGATGATCGTTAAAAAAATGTGTATAAGTCAGATATTTTTTGCATTTCAGACTTTTTGCATTTCAGATTTTTTGCATTTCAGATTTTCAATGCATTTCAGTTCCAAATCTGGTCTTCCGTCACTGTGCTTCTACTTATACCTACAATCATTGTCACTGATAACTCTGAATTTATGCTTTAATACCCATTTCCAGATTTGCAGAAGAAAATCCACTTAAAAATGAAAGTGAGGCCATGGCGTATGGCACCTTCACTGTGTATTTAAATTCTTTTTAAGAAGTTCTAGACTATGTAGGCTTGAGTGCTACTTTTAAATTATGCTACATATTGAAAGCTATATATGAGCTTACAGAATAAATTCAGGTTCAAGTAAAAATATATACTTCTTTTCATGTTTCTGTTCAGAGTACTGTACACAGTAAAGTGTGAGGTAAATACAGAAAAGATATGGTCTCTGCCCTCGAAGAGCTTGAAATGCCATTGAGGGAACATAAAAGTGCTAGAATTCATTTGCATGTCTATATTAATATCCTTGAGAGGGGGAGATTAAGCTGTGACCACAAATCAGAATATGGTAATTTATACACATGGGCTAACAAAATTTAAAAGCTTATATATTTAGTACTTCACAGTATATAGAATATTTTCACATACATTATTTTCACATACATTATTTCTTTTCATCTTTACAATAACCCTATGTGGAGAAAGAGCAGGTACTGTTATCTTCATCTTACAGATGAGGAAATAAGGCCTGAAAGAAGTCCAAGACCAGTCAGCTGGCAAATGGTAGAGATGGAATAAGAACCTATATCTGTTTGATTCTGGTTCTCACTCCTCTAGATCACGCTATTTATTCCTCAATAACTTTTATTCAGATTATCAGAAGTCTACTGTGGTCACTAAACTGACAGGAAACAAATTGAAATAACTGAGTTTTTGTTGTTCATCTCTTTTTTCAGCGTGCATATGTTTCTGTATATGTTTGGGTTTGCACATGAGTATGCACACTTACACATGCATAGAAAGAAACCAGACAATATTTTCTGGTATATTACTTTCTACAAATGTAATATTTCTCCAAATTTCTTCCCATGGTCCTCTCCTCATTTCTTTCTGTAATTTCCTTTATTTTCATGACTTTAAATACCACTTCTACATTGATAGAGCCCCAAGGAACATGCAGATACCTCAGAGTCATTTTTGATTCTTTTGTATCTCTCTCCCAAATCCAGTGCCCATTGCATCTTTTCCATTACCACTTCCACCATTCTAGTATAGGCCCTAATCACCTCATTCCTGAATGTTGATTACTCTCTGCCTTTCCTATTTTTCCTCTTATGCATCTAGTCCCACTAATATGTATACCTCCTTGATCATGTCTCTCCCCTATTCAACAACCTTAAATTCTTCACCATTTCTTATAGGATAAAATCCATTAACCCTTAGCTAAACACTGCTACAGTCTGATGCAACACTTTTGTCCATGTTAGTCTCCTACACCTTTACAAATCCTATTTATACTCTCCATAACACTGCCTCTGTGAAAAGTCCATAATAATTTCTCTAGCCCTAGAGTATGTGGTGTATAATCACTTGTTTCACTATAAATTTTGTACTCCTTACTCCTGTGATATTTTGTATTATTTTCTTTTTTTAATGTAGTGTTCCAGCTATTTGTCTTATCTTCTCAGCAAAACTATAAGCTCCATGAGGGCAAGGACTGTCTCTCATTCATCTTCATACCCCTGTTATCATCTACCAAAATACCTGAACTCAGTAGATGTTTCATAGATGCTTGTTGATTTTGTTTTAATAGTATTGGTTTAAGGCAAGAGGAAATAATAAGAATGAAATAAGTAAAAATGTTAATTTTTGCATGACAGTATCTGAAAGGCATTTTTTTAACAAAGTGAATGTGAAATCTAAACAAGGAGCTTTCTGCTGAAAGAAAACAAATGAAATTAATAGGAATAGTTTCAGTCTTAATGTGTATACTACTTTTACTTTTTTTCAGATATTAGAAAGAATATCTACAAGAGGTTGATCAATCATTAATGAAATATCAAAAATATCCCTTTACTATTTTTTGTTTTAACTCCTTAGATTCCTATGTATTTTTTGCATTTTTGCCAAGAACATCTTGTTAACTATCAAAATTCTGCAACATCGATTTTTAGAGTGATAGTGTACTAAATTGTATTAAAGTAATATCATTACCAAAGTGGAATTTATACTCTATGTCAAGTCACCTGCAGTAGGATTCAATATGGATTCAATTTCTGCCTTATTGCATTACAAAATTGTTGGCACCACAATAGACAGTCTTTATCAACCCCACTAAGTGACTTAAAAATGTCACCCTTCATGTCCGAACACATCAAATTTGATTATCTTTCTTCTGACCTGGAAAACAATGCTTCAACATTGTGCACATCAGAAAAGGAAATAGGCACAACATGGAACACAGGCAAGTCACTTTACCTGAGACTCAGTAGATGACACTTGCTTATTATATAAAGAAGCAGCTATTGTGCATGGGTGAGAGTGAGACCCAGAGAGCATGAGAGCGAGAGAGATGCATCTCCAAACTGTGTTCTCTTAGTTCTCTCAGATAGTCTATTTTGATGATGACAGGTCAATTGAATCAACCTGCTGTGTCAATTTAGCCAAACAGGTGGTAGACTATTTTACACCTCATTGAGTCAGCTAGTTGATTGGCTAAATTGATTGAAATCGATTAGTTGTTTTGGTGTATCACAGGTCTGAATGTCCTCCTTGACCATGGGGTATGAGGTTTACACAAGCCATATTTCCTAGCACAAAACTATAAGATTTTAGCTGAGGACTATAACACGCTACATAAGAGATAGTAGAAGGTTGTCACCTCATATACCCAGGCATTTAAAGAACTCAACATAAAAATACCCAAGATGATGTTATTAGGGAGAAGAGAGATTTTTATAGTCCATAGAAGATCATTTTAGTGTTTTTGAGACTGTACAACAATTAGACTGAGCAGGGACTTGGATCCTGTGTACTCAGTGGTACACAGGAAGACTCCCTTTACAGCTAAGCAATTTGGGACAACTATGCAGTTTTTAGATGCAACCACTGGAGGGTGTTTGATTTTAATCCTTCCTTCCTGAACGAGGAAATTCATGTTCTCTGAATTCCGATTTGTGAGTGTAACCTGCAGAGGTTCTTAAAAAGGCCCTTTGACCATTTTTCTTTTCCATCAACATTTCAGAGCTGGCTGAGCAGTCACCATGTCACGATTAACGAGTTTTTCCTTGGCATTTTTAGCACGCATTCAGGAAGTCGATGAAGTATATGAATAATATACTTGATTTACACATGAATGACAGAGTAGAACATTTTGGACTTGGTGTATGTGTGTTATTAAAGAAGCTTCTGTGGTCTGTAGTTGCAGCCATTGGTACAGATTTAACAGGTTATGCTATATAAATATAGACACATTCCTGCGGGGGGGGGAAGTAGTTACAATATTATAAGCTATGTTTGTCCCCCACATCTCATTTAAAACATGTTGACCCAAGACTGCTCCTTCCTCTAAAAACTAGCAATGAGGCCTTTGAGAATTGTAAAAGCAGACTTCATAATATCATTCTTGACCTACAACAATAATTTTCTATGAATCAATCTAATGAAGTCTATGACATAAATCCATTCATGTTTAATGCCTTCACTTTTGATGTATCTTCAGTTTCATTTGTACCACTCTCGTGGTATTCCAACTCAACCTCATCAACACACAAATATTTCTAATGTATACAGTTTCAGAAGTACATGAATGGGTGTCCCCCAGCCTTCTTCCTCCCCCTGACACCAATGCACACATGACCGTGAGTTCACAGAAAGCTTCAATATAAAGATGTCACTCTCCAAGGTGAGGTATAGGTAACTGTACCCTTCTCGCATGCCCTACTAGAGAAGTGTCGTTTGACCATCATGGAACAGCACAGGTGGGAAGATTTGACACAAACATTTTTCCTAAATGCTAAAACTAAAAGTCTTCAGATCTGGACATTATTTTCCTGGCAGTGACCTACCTTTCCATTCTTGAGTTGGTGGCCAGGATCTTCCTTATGTTTTCTCAGGTTTGGTGCCTGAATGTGGCAAGAATTTCTACTTTCCAGTAAAAGTTTTGTCTGTCTCTTCCCAGGCTAGAAACATCTGTAGTAGAATAGCAAAAGCAACTTTGTTGCCAACAGGCATCTGAATGTCAGGAGTGACAGGCAACCAAAAGAAAGCCAGAGAGAAAACACCCTACTCAAACTGCCTAGAGACACAAACTTGAGAAGTAGAGATTTTCTCACCCATGCAGCTGCTGGGTTTTGTGATGTAAAGTACTCTACACAGAGCACATTGTGTTCATAGGGCCTAGTGGATCCTTTAGGAATGAACAGATGTGCTCTGAAGCTGACATGTGACCAACAGAACCCAGCTGTGCAGTTGAGATCCTGAGATTGGGGACATTTTTGGATGAGTACCATTTAGGCTTTTGAGCCCATCTTATCTCAGTGTTTCTGCAGAGATTTAAAAGCATAAAAATATAAAAGTTAATCAACTGGTCAGATGGAGAGAATAGTACTCCAAGACTAAAAGTAGAAACAACCCAATCCTATAGCTTTTGTTTGCCCTTAAGAGAAAGCAAGCAAGGTGCTTAAAAGTGCATGTGCAATACTGATTAACAATTATAAATTGAGCTAGTTCTGGCTGAAGTTTTAGAAAAATCTATAGATGATTAAGTGCACAGTAAAGAGAAAAAAATCTTTCAAAGTCTTTTAGCTCAGTTTCCTCTTCTAATCATAGGAAGACTATGGGGATCTCTGTATGAGTTCTTCCTGCATTATTGCACCAGAGAAAGACACTAGTGAGTGAAAAATATTATCGTGCGTATGGCTGATCAGCCATGTCTATTGAAATTATATTTATGAATTTGGCCTCAAATATCAAATTGTCTTTCCATTTGTTTTCATGCTCAAATTTCTATTAGCTTCTCTCACTCAAGAATCCTAGGACTCTTTCAGTAATTTAAGGGAAAATTATAATGTCTGATTACATTCTTGCATTTGCTAGACCTTCCTCCCTATTCTAATCTTCAGTTTTTTAATGGCCATGTGATTGTGCTGACATTGAAATGACAAATGACTAGAGAATACATCTGGTGTCACATGATCCGTAGTCACTTATGAAGTGAGGCATGCAAAAAACATTTTTGTACATGGATCTGTAGCTACTCATTGCCAATAGTTCCTCTAATAGCTGGACATATTGGATACCATTCAAGGAAATTGTCCTTGGGGAGTAACAAATTCCTTTTCCAGGCAATCTGACGTCTGTGACCTAAAAAGTGTGAGGCAGGGGTGACATGCACAGGCATGGAAATTTAACACATTGTGTACAATTTACTCACGTGGAATAAAATTAGATATGCCCACCATCCCCTTTATGTTAGAGTCAAGAGAGAGGGAACTGTATCCAATATGACCAGGAAAATACTGCGGTCAATGGACTGAGGTTTCTCATCAAAGTTTGAGGTAAAGGAAGAATCCACTGTGTAGAATTTCAATCAGGAAATCTACTTTTTGGATAGCACAAAGAACAGACACCTTAAAAAAAAGAGTAGAAGACCAGGATAAAATTGTCTTAAGTACCAAAGGAACCACAGAAAAGACTATATAAGGAGCAAGTTGTCTTGTTCCATATTTATCAAGATTGCAGTGATTAGAATTAGTTGTATCTACAAATTTTTAGGGCATGAGTTTAAGGGGGAAAAGAGGAGGGGAAGAACATTTTGCAGACTCTCTTTGTTTGCTACTCTCCACATTTTCCTTCTTTTAGTATTCTCTGAATGTGTTCTATTACTTACCTCTATTCTCAGTGAAGAGGTAAAGAGGGAAGAGAAAGAATTTAGAGATGTGGACAACATTCCAGAGTAAATTCTGCCCACCGTCACGTTTCCCTGTCCATCCACTGGTGAAATGCTATAGCAAAAGTAAAGGATTCATTACCAGAAATACAGCCTCCAAACTCAAAACTGTAAATAAATTGTGGTTCCCTGCACTCACAAGGACTCAACAAATCTATGTTAACTGTTGATCAACTTTTTAATCAGAATCAGTTAGAACACTTACACTAGTCAATAGAAAACAAAACTCCTGCCGAAAAATTTAGCTCAGTGAACTATGAATTATCAAGCCAAGGACTTGGAGGAGGGGCCAGGGAAGGATTTTGTAGGGCAAGTAATATCACACACTGTTTAGAAAGCCCCCTACTCCCCTCACACACACCTGGCTAAATAAAAAATTTTGTACCCTCAATCTCTGTGGCAGACAACACAGATTCTTACATCTGCCAGATACAGAAGCAAGACCCAAAAGCTTTACCAACGTTGGCCAAGACAAAGAGTGAAGATGTCAACCTGTATCTCTTTCAATAGGTTAGAATTAAGTATCATTATTTTACATACAGGTAGTATTTTCAGTAAGACTACATTATAAAGTACCTCACTGTATGCCTCTATTTACACCAGAGGTCTAATAATTTTTTACCAAATATTTAGTGCTGAGTAATACACTTTTTTTGATACATGTGAAACCTGTATTATTTTTGCTGGTTTTTCCTCACCAGTCATAGGAGTGGATCAATCACTGTCAGAAATTGTCTTGATTTTAAGTATTGATATATTAACCCATAGGTTTAATAAATATCACCATTGATAGCTATCAATTAACTAATATTCACTAAAATTGGTGGGGTATTATTCAGTTTTGATGCATCCTATCTCACCCTAATGATTTGTCTGTTTAACTGATATTGGTTATACATAGCTGTGAATATAAGCCTACCAAGATTTTATTATTTGAACCTGGCAAAGTAATAAATTATGCTTTTGTTTACAGACTAAGTATTTGTCTTTTAATTTTTAATATGCTATCTGCCCCTAATAATGATCCTGACATAAGTGGAAGTGTCAACACAAAGATAATTTGTAAGTAGCTAATTGATTAGTTTGATAAATCATATGGTTAGTAGGCAGTAGCAAGACCACATAGAAATTCATGAATGAGATTGTTTTCCCCTTGTCCTTCTGCCTACATCTGCAGTAGAGTCAAAGCCTGACATTTAAGAGTACTGAGTTCTTTTGGGAAAGAATATACACCCCATTAGAAGCAATTTCTTGGGGCTGCCATTATATTATTTCTGCTTCTATTTTGTCCTTTTATTTCTTCCTTCAGTTTACATTTTGCTTTGTTAATGTGTCCTGTTTTCAAGTCACTTTTGTAGACTGAATTCTATTTTTCTAAATACACTGGAATTTTGGTTTATACAACTGTCCGTTTTCTTTGTTTGTTTTTTTACAAAATTGTGAAGATCACAAATAGGTTAAGTGTAATAGCTTTGTTTCATGGCTGATAATCTAGTGTGGTTTCATAGCCTTGTTTAGAGAAGCAGAATGCTGTCAGACACAACCCTCTTTAGTTTTTTCTGTCATCGTAAGTTACTTCAAACTAAAATCTGCAAAGAAATAATGACCTTTCATTTAAGGGATACTTTATACTTTTATGTGGAAAAAAAGAGTCTTTTAAGGGATTTCTGCTACTCAGTTGCTAAATTTGCCTGAACAAGTCAGGGCAAGATTTAGCGAGTATTCTTATGTGCTGTGGATTTAGGGATTTTTTTTTTTTGAAAAACATTTCTTTATTATCTCTTCGTGGTAAGAAACCTTTTAAAATGGTTTCTGAAGTTTTCTAACATGTCTCCCACAAAACCACAGCCCTACCATGACAAACACCACTGCCTGTCATGGACTACACTAGCTATGGACCAGCAATGCCTTAACTTGATGCCTGTTTCTGCTTAGTTTATTTGGAACTTTTCCAAACCTAAACATCCTGATTGGTCTCTAATTCAGGGGTGGCAACCTTTCTCTGTAAAAGTTCAGAGAATAAATATTTTAGGCTTTGTAGGTTATATATGGTCTCTGTTACATCATATTCTTTATTTCTTTTACAACCCTTTAAAAATGTTTTAAAAAATCATTCTTAGATCACAGGCCATACAAAAACAGGACATGGTACTAATGGATCAGGCTCCAATTCACAGTCATTGGATACAGACATGCAACCCCAGGGTAAGGGAAAAATTATTTTGGGCACTTGCTGTGTAGGAGCCAGCAACGACTGCCTGGCTAAAGATTAGCAAGTAAAAAATATTAATTCTACCTGTTGGGTCCCTTGCTAATTTATTTATACTTTTCATGATATCTAGGTCCTTGTTTTTTCCCAAAGATAAAGAGACAGAAAGAAAAGATTTAGGAAGGGAGGGAGAAAGGGGGCAAAGGGAGATAGGCAAAAGAGGAAGGGAGAGTAAAACAGGGGAAGGGAGAAAAAAGTGAGAAAGAAAGCAAAGAGGGAGGTAAAAGGACAAGAGAGACAGCACAGGAAAAGAAAAAAAAAGAAATGGAGAAAGAAAGAGGAGCAAAGGGGGTGAGAATAAGAAAAAAAAAAAACATAGAAAAACAGAGAGAACAAGCCAGAATATGGAAGCTAGGGCACAGTCTCTCCTTCTTTTCCTGAGAGCCAGGCAGCTCTTAGCGGCACCTCCCCAGCTGCTTTCAAACATTGAGGTTGCTGCCCAGCCACTGATCACCATCCCAAAAAGTGAAATGTGGGCTTCACATCTGAAAACTTCCACTTGGTTTTACACCAAGTGAAATGGAACACGAAATTCAGGGCCCAAGAAAATGGCTCATGTTTTCTTTGGGACACTTGTGCTGTGTCTACCCAGAGAAAATTTAGACGTACTGACTGACTGACTCCAGTGCATATGATTAATGTATATATAGGGCAAACCAGGATAATTCAGACCTTTTTTTCTTCCAGAGCAGGTTTTCAGCCGGAATTATCTGGATGGTTGCCTCAACTCTCCACTAGGCTTTGCCAGGATAAGCACAGCCAGTGTAGTATGCAGGAGACAGGGCCCACTCCCTCTCTCCAAGGTTCCCTTCAACACCCACACCCTGTGCAGCTGAGTGTAGTGGGATCCGTCCTGACAGGCATTCCTTCTGGGGGCAAGTGAAAATTCTGTTTAATGAATCTCTAAGAAGCCCCCCAAACCCTAAATTTTGCATTCTGCTTAGCTGTCAAATGGCAAAGTGTAATAGAATGGTGAAGGGGGCGAACAATATTAATGCGGGAAAATGTTGTACCCTGTTCCCTTCCCCAATCGAGAAAGAGGATAATAAAGCCAAAGCCTATGACTTCCCAGTCAAATTCATTAGTGTGTATGTATATAGTTTCTCTTATGACTGAACACTTGAGTTGTAATTTTCTTGAAGTGGATAGAGATATGTATAGCTATACTTTTTGTTTTTAAAAGTATATTTTAAAAATAAACTACATCCCAACACATAGAAACAGTGGTGTTCATAGAGGTATAGTTTCTGTGACAAATGTGCTCCTGCCAAGGTTTGTACAGATCAATTTTTAAAAATTAAATGTAAAGCTACAATTAATGAGGGAAGAATGCTACTTGGAGTAATTCCTCAGTAAATCATTTGGTAAGGAATTCTTCTGTAAAAATAACAATTAACTCATACATAACCTGGTAAAACTGTGTTTTCATGGACTCCTGCACTTATACCATGTATAAGTTTGGGGTTTGGTTTTGTTTCGTTTTGTTTGGAGGAAAGGTGAAAAGAATAATGGGAAATATGCATGATAGTTTATTTTACTGTATCTTACAGATCCAACTTCTAATGATGAAGCTTCCCACATAACTTCTTTCTTTTTGGGAGCAGAAAGAAAGGAAGAAAATGAAGAGTCAGAGCTGTTGATACATTGGGATAATATTTTTCCACTCTATTGAAACTTTCTACCTTTCCTTCCATTCTGTTTCACCAGTTCTCTAAATGACAATTACAGAGTGATAACTTCCCCATTGCTACTTGTGTGGTATTTTTGTTTGGTTTTCTGTTTTCATTTTTATTTTTTGCAGATTTCAATGCTGATTTTTTTTCCTTGAAAACGTGATCTCTAAAAGAAAATGCATAAAATTCTTAATGGGTTCCCTCCCCACTTAGAAGTTGCCTTATTCCCTCAGATACAGTCTCTGTAACTACTGCATGAGAAAGTCCTGAAATGTATTAAGTAAAAACCAAAACAGCAGTAACAACAAATTGTTAAATGGGCAATTCTCTGTGTATTTCTCAAAAAGTTTTTGTTTATCTGTAGGGTGTATAGAAAATTTGCTCTTTTTCACTTGTGAAAGTGTTCTTGCTGCCAAATGGTAGAAATAAAACCCTGGAAAAGAGAGATCATTTGTAAAATATGCATCTGTAAAATAAGTTTCTCTTTTCAAATGGCTTGTACTGGGCTATTTGGTGGCCCCTCACTGTGTACTGGATGTGACTCCTTGAAAGCAGTCTGTAACCTTGGGCAGATTTGCAGTGACAAATGTTGCTATGCTTCTGTAAGCACTGCTTCTGCTAGAGGGCACTGTACATTAGACAAGGCCTTGTGCTCTGCTTAGTAAAGACAGCTCTCTGTTGCAGCACCTGTGTCCAAGTCTCCATTTGTTAACACATGTGTGTGTTTCCCCTTTTGGCGGATAAGACTTTGGGAAGCACGGTTGCAAAAGGATTATTCCATGGGATAAACAAATCTAGAGTTCGTTGAGTGTTTTTCTACTAGGAAAAGTACATAACTTAGTCACCTCACTTTCAGAATTGTTCCACAAGGTAGAGCAAAGACTTCTCAGTTGATAGACTCCTCCCCCTTTACTGTTCTTTCCACACCATCCCCCATCTCTGACTCCACCCCTCACTCCTCCTCTGAACAAAGAGCAGCTGGTTCAAATTAAACTCATGGGCACACACACACACCACTTCCCTACCTCCGGGTTTGAAGGGCAAAGTGGAGAATGTAAGGTTGCAAAGAACAGAAGGTATTCTGAGAAACAAGCTAGGATTGTAGAAGAGATTTTCCACCATCTCTATCACATTATCTTTGAAGCATTTATATATTTATATATATAATATATATATATTATATATATATTATATATACATAGACCCCCTACTTGTTTAGTAGCTGGAAACTGGGGGAAAAGCAAACCAAACCCATAAATACAGTGACCTTCATTAAAAGGTTCCATTTCTCTTTTCATCCACCCACTGATTGCTTGTTCACTTAAGAGTACTAGCCTTGAAGCCTGCCATGAATTAAATGATTAAGTAAATAAAAATAACTGAACTACACCTAAGCTCTTAAGAAGTCAGAGTTTATATAGCTAAGAGAACACTGTAAGTAATGATGAGGGGAAAAAAAAGTATTAGAAGATTTTGTTTTCATTTTAATTTTTAGGGCAACGAGCCTTCTGAGTGTGCAATACAAGAAAAGAAAATGTGATGTACCTTAGTGAAAGACTGGATCTTTGCTATACTAGGGTGCAAACCTAATGCTTTAAAGACTGGAAATGTCTTTGTTTTACTTTTTCTCTCTTTCTGTGATTTGTAGCCTACATTGAAGATCTCACAAGATGTGTTGAGCAAAGCAGAAGACTTATTATCGTGCTAACTCCAGACTATATTCTCAAACGAGGATGGAGTGTTTTTGAATTGGAAAGCAGACTCCATAACATGCTAGTCAGTGGAGAAATCAAAGTGATTTTGATTGAATGTACAGAATTAAAGGGGAAGGTGAATTGCCAGGAAGTGGAATCACTAAAGCGCAGCATCAAACTTCTGTCCTTGATCAAGTGGAAGGGACCCAAGAGCAGCAAATTAAATTCTAAGTTTTGGAAGCACTTAGTATATGAAATGCCCATCAGGAAAAAAGAAATGCTTTCTCGGTGTCATGTTCTGGACTCTGCAGAACAAGGACTTTTTGGAGAAGTCCAGCCTATACCATCTATTGCCATGACAAGTACCTCGGCCTCTCTGGTGTCATCTCAAGCTGACCTCCCAGATTTCCACCATTCAGATTCGATGCAAATGAGGCACTGTTGCAGAGGTTATAAACACGAGATGCCAAGCACCACCTTGCCAGTACCTTCCTTAGGCAATCACCACACCTATTGTAACCTGCCTCTGACACTACTCAATGGACAGCTACCCCTTAATAATGCCCTGAAAGATACCCAGGAATTTCATAGGAACAGTTCCCTGCTACCTTTATCATCCAAAGAGCTTAGCTTCACCAGTGATATTTGGTAGCGGAAAATCTGAAGTCTTCTGAACAGCTATGTGAGCATAAAAAATTTCTGCTATACCAAGCAAAAAATACACCTAATAACATTGAGGTGCTGAAAAGGTGTTCAATGAAAAAGGCACAGAAATCACTTTTGTATCTAATTTTTTTTGTTTACATTTCCAGAGTAGTGGGGGGATAGAAGGACCTGCTTTTGTAGTATAGTACGTTGTTCCAATGTACAGTTTTGATTTCTTCCTTAAAAGAAAACAATATTAAATTCTATTCTATAGAGTAGGTTTTATGATACCACTTAGACTGCAAGTTTGGTAGGTAAGTTAATATTTATGAATATTTCAGTATTTACATGTTATTTGAAAGCAGGAAATTTAAAGACTTTAACTGAATTTGAAATTTCTGAGCTAAGTTTTAAGGGGAAAAGATAACTTCTATAGAGTAACCAAAAATCAGGAATTATCAAGAAAGAAGTGTTGAGGCATACCAAGTGAAAGATTGTAGAGGAAGATCAGTTAAGAAAAAATCTGATTGAAGCGTTTAAAACTTCTTCAACATAATGGACAACATCTGTATACTAAATCAATAGCTCATAATGAGAGTTTTTAGTTTTATTAGGGAAGCACATCTTCTGTAGGCAAACTGGTAGGTAGATAAAATGTGCATTTCTTAAGCAAATGAATAGATAGGCTGTTCTTTTAGGATGGTGTTAAACAAATCTTATGGCATTTTAGCCTATTAACAAAGTTTTACACATTTGAAAACACATTTTAAGTTATGCATTTTATTGCTTTCTAAAAAATTCAGATTTGGATTTTTTCCAAATGATCTCTTGACCTGCTATAAGCTTTATATGAAGATGCTCACATCTTCCTACTTTTATTTCAACATCGTTGGAGTTTGAATTTAAATAAATATTGACTGCAAGAGTCAGCAGTAGAAAAGAAGTGAAACAACAATATTCACAGATGAAGTACTAAATGATTCAAGTTTACTAGTGTAAGAGCAGCAATTGCAGTGATTCTCATCTGAAATGTAGTTGTGAAACAGACTATTCTGTACATACACAATATCTGCTTGGCCATGTGTGCAAGGCTCCTTCAGAAGTATCTCTATTCCTGATGCTTCAATAAGTATATTTTATAGACTAAACGTCTCTACCCTCACATTGTGACTGTGACTGTACCATATCAGAAAATCCCTGTGAATATCTAAAATATTATAAATTTGCTGAAAGGAATGTGCCCCTATTCTAATATTTATTGTGAATTACTACTTTATGTTCTTTCCAATTAATTTTGGTGTGCTCTCCACAAAGATTCCTGTGGGGGGGTCAATTGTTAATTGAGTTTCATTCTGGCATTTTGTATATGGTTCTTAAGTCATGTTTTGGGGCAAATATAAACAAGAACAAATGTACACAGTGTGTAAAAATTAAGAATTTTCCCAGTCCTTGTAATTGTGAAACTCAAATGTGTAAGAGAACATTAGGTAACATGTTTTGATTATTTCTTTCAACCTCTTTACATGACTGATTCCCTATAATCCATGGGTTTTGTTCAAAGTACTTGTTTTTCTGCTGCTTTTCTATATCCAGCTGCTCAGAAAATGCATTATGCACCAACAGTATGTGAAACCTTAGCAGTGATACATGTTCATTTCACAGTGGGACAATTAGTTGCTCCTTTAAAAAGTACTGTTCAATGCATAGGTGTTTCATAGATGTATTTTTTTTCCACTGAGAAAAGTGATTTTGCTCCTGTAGAAACTTTAGGTATTTCAAAATGGAAATTTATCGATTCTGAACTGCTTACCAAGTGTTAAAAAGTTGTATTTACTCTCATTGTTCTTTAATGATATGTGTAATTACTAAGTTAATAACCTGCATGAAATGAGTAGTACATGTTTAAGTGACCAATTGTACTTTTTATTAGTTTGTTTTTCACAGAAGTCTAGATTAATTCAAATAGAATGTTCAGTGGTATTTTTAAACTAATAGTTCTGTATTGAGCATGCCAGTTCTGAAAATATAACATGGGTCTCTCTGCTTCCTTTGTTTACAATGATTAAACGTGGGTAGCAATTTGAGTTGGCTGGCCACAATGTGTCCTTTCACTACTAGTAGGTAGTCAAAAACAGAGCATTCACACTTGTGTTGGGGAACTTGACAAGAAACCTTTTCTACCATTTTCAGGAACCAATGTGTACACTATCTATAAAAATTTATTTCTAGATGGCAATTCAAAATTCAATTTTCATCTGAGATTTTTTTAAAAGATATTAGCCCATATGGGCATAATAAGTATTTAGTCTAGAACATGATGCATTCTTCCAGTTGCTTTCACAGTGGGAAAAATTTTTCTTCTCAGTTTTTCACTGAAATGGATTTTGGAAATTTAGAAAAATACTGATGTAACTAGTTCCCATACATTCATAACAACTTTATATAGCTCATCCACCAACAGTATGCTTACATTTTAAAACTGAGGCTATTTTAAGGTGAAAAATTCTGAAAATGTCAGAAATTATGAGACAGGTGAGAAATACACAAAAGCAATAGATACGTAGGAAATGAAAACTGCATTAAAAATAACGCTCAGAGAGATGGACAACACATACATGGTTTTAATTTGACAAAGTGTGAAATCCAGCAGGTTTGGCAATCTATGGGCTCCAGTCTAACTGGAGACTCTGAAAGGTAGCTGGATGGTTCTTGAAAAGACGTAAGAAGGTATCTCTTCTCATCTCCTCTAAGTCTTAATTGAATTAGATCCAAATATGTTCTGCTTTCAATCACTCTCATTTAAAAATGGGTAAAATGGCACTTGAGGGTTTCTAATAAGACGAACCCAACTTTTCATCATGTGAAAAGTTGATATTTTATTGAAGATCTGTGGCTGTTTAAAAGTAGGAAATAGGCTTCAGTGAGAGGAGAAACAGTTCAGTTATGAAGGAAATTTATAGAAATTTATACAGGATTTTCAAAAGAACATGGAAATGAGTAGTAGCCTCTGTAACAAGTTGGAAAATGGCTGGCATGAGAAAGAAGGAAATTATGGCAAGGAGACTCTGATGTACTTGGTGGTTGAAGGGCTTACAAGTATATAGAACCACTGGTTTCAAGCATTTACTGCCCTTTGGCATTTTATTTTTAAATAAATTAGCTGGTTTTCACCAAGCGTTTTCTAGAAGATTAAATAATGACCAAGGGAAATATCCTGAAAATTGCACATATAAATCTTTATGCTCCTTGTATTCATTTTCCAAGGTGAGGTAGTGATCTGATAAAACCAGAGTGAAGTTAAGACAGAAAATAGTTCCATAGTGTCAAGTTTGAACACTTGCAATTGTTGCTCTTTTCTGGGAGAGAATTTAATGTAGAAAATTGTCTGGCTCAAACTTCTCTATGACTCATGCATTTTTGTCCTAAGATGTTTGATAGGAGGTCACAGTGTTGAACATCAAGGCACTCTGATGAATATATGGGGCTGTTTGATAAACAATAATTCACTTCAAACTCTTTCATATCAAATTTGTCCTTTTTAGAACTAAAATCAGCCATAGGCAATTTAAGAAGATTATTCAGCACTCTAATTGCTGTGAAATCAGAACTTGTAAAATCACCTACATCCATCAAAGCTTGTCTTCCCAAATGCTCACTGCTAGTTAATCAAACAAATTTCTCCAGATATTACCAAAGTCAATCGTGAGTATTAGATGCCCACTGTGTACTGTCCACTACAAAAAGTATGATAGAAATATTTTTAAAAACATTGAAGTCCCTGTTCTCAAGTATTTTACACATCAAATGCAAGAAGAAAGGGGTATTTTCAGAACACAGTCCAGTGTAGAAAAATTAATATCGTACACACAGAGCTGATAAGTGAGGTGGGGTGATTCAGTCCTGAATTGGGCAAGAGTTAAGTTTGGAACAGAGGGAACAAGTAGTGAAAAAAAGGCAATTTCCCAAATGTGGAGAATAGCACATGTAAAGACTGAAGGGGAAATAAGTTAAGTCCTATTTAGCTGATGAGCAAATTTGGCTAGCAAGGTCAGAAATCTTTGTGAGCGCATAATAAAAAATAAGGCTAGGAGAATCTCTGGAACATGAACCTGGTAAGGAGAATTAGATAGAGGGAAACAATTGTGTCAGGGAGGCCAGTCAGGGGGCTGTTGTCATAGTCCACATATGAGGTGATAAGAGATGGAGGGTGATGGCCTGGATATTCTCAAAAAAAAAAAAGGCAAATTTGAGAATGAAGAGGAATAGGCAGGATGTGGGATGTGAAAAATGGAAAATGAAGAAAAAACACAGTCAATAAAGACTCCAAAGATCAGAAAATTTAGTTGTATCAAAGGAATTATTTTAGAGTATTTAACTTACCTTCTTAACTGAGCACCATCACACTGTAAAGACAAGGATAGAGACAACATAACAATAGGTATATTTGCTACTGGATCAAACCTGAAGTGTTTGCAGGAGAATATTTGTCAGGAAAGGCAAAGTGCTTCAGCAAATCTGATTTAGAAACAAAATTACATTTACTCCACTGAGTATAATCACAAAATCTTAAACAAGGAATTGATGGAATTTGATCATTTATATCTCATCTGATTCTATTTAAATGCTTCACTTCACTTTGGAGTAAAGAATTATGATCTTAAAGACACTGAAGTTATTCAATCAGAGGAAACTCTAGGAGGCAGAGATTGGGGGTGTTTGCCATGAGTTTTAAAACAAAAAAAGCAACAATATCTTTGATGAATATAGATACAAAATCACCAACAAAATATTAGCAAACCAAACTCAACAACACATAAAAAGTATCATACAACATGATCAAGTTGGATCCATTCCAGGGTCACAAGAATGGTTCAACATATGCAAATCAATGCGATATTACACATCAATAAAAGAAAAAAAACACATAAATTCAGAAAAAGCATTTGATAAACTTCAATATCAGTTCATAATAAAAATTCTTGCCAAAGTTGGTATAGAGGGAACATATCTCAACATAATAAAAGCCATTTATGACAAACACACAGCCAACATAATACTAAATGGTGAAAAGCTGAATGCCTTCTCATTAAATTCTGGAATAAGACAAGGATGCACACCCTCACCAGTTCTATTCAACATAGTATTGGAAGTTCCAGCCACAGCAATCAAACAAGAAAAAGAAATAAAAGGTCTCCAAACAGTAAGGGAAGAGTAAAATTGTCATTATATGCTGATGACATGATACTCTATATAGAAAACCCTAAAGACTCCACAGAAAAACTATTAGAACTGATAAATGAATTCAGCAAAGTAGCAGGATACAAGATTAATATACAGAAATCTGTTGCACTTCTTTACGCTAACAGTGAAATATAAGGAGAAAGTTAAAAAAATCCCATTTAAAATCACATCAAAAAAATAAAATACCTAGGAATAAACCTAACCAAGGAGATGAAAGACTTATAGGCTGAGAACTATAAAACACTGATAAAAGAAATTGAAGATGATTCAAGGAAATGAAAATGTATGCCATGCTCTTGTATTGGAAGAATTAATATAGTTAAAATGGCCATACTACCCAAAGCAGTCTAAGATTTAATGCAATCCTTATCAAATTACCCATGACATATTTTGACAGAACTAGAATAATCCTAATGTTTATATGGAACTGCAAAAGACCCAGAATTGCCAAAGCAATCCTGAGGAAAATGAGCAAAGCTGGAGGCATAACCCTTCCAGACTTCAGACAATACTACAAAGCTATAGTAATCAAAACAGTGTGGTACTGGCACAAAAACAGAAAAACAGCCATATAGATCAGAATAGAACAGAATAAGAGCCCATAAATAAACTAAAAATGGCTTAAAGACTTAAACATAAGACATGACACCATAAAACTCCTAGAAGAGAACATAGGCAAAACATTCTCTGACATAAATCGTACCAATGTTTTCTTAGGTCAGTCTACCAAGGCAGTAGAAATAAAAGCAAAAATAAACAAATGGGACCCAGTCAAACTTATAAGCTTTTGCACAGCAAAGGAAACCATAAACAAAAAGACAACCTACAGACTGGGAGAAAATATTTGCAAACATTGCAACTGACCAGGGCTTAATTTCCAAAATATACAAACTGCTCGTACAACTCAACAAAAAAACAAACAACCCAGTCAAAAAATGGGCAGAAGACCTAAATAGACATTTCTCCATAGAAGACATACAGATGGCCAACAGGCACATGAAAAGATGCTCAACATTGCTAATAATTAGAGAAAAGAAAATCAAAACTACAATGAGGTATCACCTCACATGGGTCAGAATGGCTGTCATCAAAATGTCTACAAATAATAAATGCTGGAGAGGATGTGGAGAAAAGGGACCCTCTTACACTGTTGGTGGGAATGTAAATTGGTGTAACCACTATGGAAAACAGTATTGAGGTTCCTTAAAAATCTAAGAATTACCACATGATCCAGCAATCCCATTCCTGGGCAAATATAGTCGAAAGCACTAATCAGAGTGCTTTCAAAAAGTCGAAAGCACTAATCAGAAAAGATACATGCATGCCAATGTTCACAGTGGCACTATTTACAACAGGCAAGACATGGAAGCAACCTAAATGCCCATCAACAGATGAATGGATAAAGAAACTGTGGTATATATATATATACATACATACATACATACATACACACACACACACACACACACACATACATACACGCAATGGAATATTACTCAGCCATAAAAAAGAATGAAATAATGCCATTTGCAGTAACATGGATGGACCTAGAAATTACATACTAAGCAAAGTCAGGCAAAGACAAATATTATATGATATCACTTATATGTAGAATCTAAAAAATAGTACAAATGAACTTATTTACAAAACAGATTCACAGAAATACAAAACAAACTTATGGCCACCAAAGGGGAAGGTTGGGGGGAGAAAAAATTGGGAGTATGGGACTGACAGATGCATGGTACCATATATAAAATAGATAAGAAGGATCTACTGTGTAGCACAGGGAACTATATTCAGTATCCCATGATAAACCATATTGGAAAAAAATATGAAAAAGGATATATATATATATATATATATATATATATATAAAACTGAGTCACTATGCTGTACACTTGAAACTAACACAATATTGTAAACCAACTACACTTAAATTAAAAAGGTAATAAGAAAGAAGAAAAACAGAGAAAGTGGACAATGTTCACAAAGAGAAAAAAGAGACATGTTGAAGTGTGTTGGAGTGGTGGGAGGGGGTGCAGAGAGTGGACTATTGATGAACAATAAAGAATTAATAACCACATAAGTAATGAACACAAAAAAACAAATTTTCACCAAAATTGAAGGCAGAGTGATTACCATCTTTTAAAGTATGAAGAAATTTTATAAGGGACATTGTATTAGTAAGAATAGATAACTGTTGTTAAGGTCAATAACCCAAATCCTGCATGTATTGTTTTCTCAAATCAGTCCAATGAGGATTAGATGCGGTTATGAGGAGAGGCTCTGCTCCACAGTCAGAGATATGGTTTTTCCATTTTCTTTCTCTGATATGCTCTAGGTCCAAGGAATCCTCACCATTTAGCCAGTAGATTGGTAAAGAAAGAGAGCATGGAAGCTGGTACCAAATGGCCCATAAAAACCACTCATATACCAAGAGGGGAGAGAGGGGGAGAGAGTTTAGGGGGTAGGAAATGTAGTCTAGCATTGCCCAGAAGGAAAAGGAAATGTAGCTTAATGAACATAGTCTCCATTAGTAAGATGCTGAGCAATTCTTTTCCATAATGCTAGAAGATGAAACTAAAAATAGGCAGGAAAGGGACTTCCCTGGTGGCACAGTGGTTAAAAGTCCACCTGCCAATGCAGGGGACACAGGTTCGAGCCCTGGTCCAGGAAGATCCCACATGCCACGGAGCAACTAAGCCCGTGCGCCACAACTATTGAGCCTGCGCTCTAGAGCCTGTGAGCCACAACTACTGAGCCTGTGTACCACAACTACTGAAGCTCATGCGCCTACAGCCCGTGCTCTGCAACAGGAGAAGCCACCGCGATGAGAAGACCGCGAACCGCAATGAAGAGTCACCCCCGCTCGCCGCAACTAGAGAAAGCCGGTGCGCAGCAACAAAGACCCAATGCAGTCAAAAATTAATTAATTAATTAATTAATTATTTAAAAATAGGCAGGAAAGTTATAGGAAGGAGAGCCTTTACTTTCTAAAGCAGAACACACCAGACTAGATGAAGAGTTTCTGAAGATCAATGGTCATGTCTTATTCCTTGTTATAATCCGAGCACACGTAACAGTGCTGGTCACAGAGTAGATGCTCACATCACATTTCTTGATAAATGGACAAATAAGTTTGAGAGCATCTGTGAACTCTTAATTCCTGGAGTCCTTAAAAATATAAGAGGAATCTTTTTTTCTTTTGCTTCTTTCAACAAGTAATTTATTGTTTACAATTTTAAAAAAAGAAAAACAGATTATCTCTTTACGTCCTGTCTAGGTCTAGAATTTTAGGATTCTAAGTCAATTTGTGGTTGGAGATCAAAGTTTCTTAAGCATTTTTCCAGTCAAAGAAATCATTCTTCCTCAGAACATTCAGACAATTTAGTTCTATGAGGCCAACCAATGTAATTCATTGCTCCTAACCAGATAGTCCTGTTTCTTAAATATATACTTTATATATTGACTTATTGCCAATAAAAAATTGTTTTTCTTTTTTGCAAAGGTACTTTTATGCCGATAATTATCATATTGGGTGGAAGAATAGGAATTAGATTAACCTCCTTTACTGGGCAACTGGCGTGCCACAGTAGCAGGTCCACCAATTAATTCACTATGCAAAAATATCCAAGTTTCTCTCCTCTTTTGACATATTTTCTAAACAGTCAGTACATTGTAACCCGACATTCTGGACAGAGGGAATGTGGGAAAATGAACAGAAAAATGAGAATGTCATCCATTTTCATCTTGGGCAAATTACTTAACTTTCTGTGACCCTATTTCCTCACCTGTAAAATGAGAATAATAATAATACACACAAGGTTGTTGTGAACATTGTGATTTAATGTTCTTAGCACATAAAGTGCTAAGAACAGTGTTTGACACAAAATAGTCACTATATAAGAGTTAATATTATAATAATTATAATTATTTTCATACAAAAATGGCACCACTGACCCACCATCCATAGGAAACGCATTTTTATTTTACTTTCCAATTGGTAGAGATCAGCTATTCGGCTTCTTGCATGACTGCCTGTAGGACCAAGGACACTCATTTTTCAGACAGCTGGCTGAGGCTAGAGGTGCATTCTGTGGTCATGGAACAAATCAGAGCTAACTGGCCCATACAAGGAACAAACCTATGGTAACTTTGACCTCATTAGTAATGTGTTCTGAGCTAGACAAAAAACAGGACTCTCAGAACATGGGTTATTCAGATTTGCTGTCCATGTTAATCAAAGTCCCCAGATGATTGCTTGATATTCTCCTTCACTTTAGCTAGGTTTACATAAGACCAAAACATCTGGATGAGAAGTGAAAAAATGCAGATGCTTAAGCCACATGATGGGAAACATCCAGATGTCTCAGATTTTGGATTTGTCATTTTGTTCTTTGTTTTAAAAGAAAAAGAAGCCAAAAGAAAAAGTTTCCACCATGGTTTGTCTATTTCCTTAACCTGGGCAAAGTTGAACTACTTTTTTGTCATAGAAATTTAAAATGCACCAAAGCTTATTAGGAATCTTGTTGATAATATCACTAGATGAGCTGTTTTCAAGAGGAGTTTTTTTTTAACTTAAAAAAGACATCTGATTCATGAGTAGCATTTGTGAGAAGTGATGCTTTTCAGAGTGAGACAATATTTTGGAAGAGTTGATCATAATGAACTCTCTGGGAAAGTGTGGCTGGGATGATACCAACAGTAAAGGACAGTTTGCTAAAGAAACTTCAGAAATATTGTTTATTTCCCTAAGAGGATCTGAACTCAACTAAATAAGGAGTTAAGTCCAAAAGAATACATATAAATCTTTTCTTCTGGTTATGAAATGACTGGATATTTGCTACCTGAAAACCAACAAAAGGAGTTGACGATAAACAAAATAGGTAGCCATTTATGGAATGTGATTTTAAGGAAATCAAAAACCATGAGGAAGTCCCTGAAATGCCTATCATTGGTGTTCTAAAATAATTTTAACTAGGTTAAATCATAATATTCCCAGGGAGTTGCCACAATCTGGCCTTTATGATTCTACCAAACTCTTCTATCAGGAAGTAAAGTACATTTACTAGATACCACATTAACACAGGTATTAACTCATACAATTCTAGAGCTGAACAGGGGCCTTCAAGGTCATCTATTTCAACCCCTTTATTTTACTTATGGGAAAACTGAGGCCCAGAAACTAAGTGACTTGCTCAAGTGACATGGAATACAAAAGCCTATAATTATGAGGCAATAAATGTATACATTTTCATAAAGGTGGAAGGAGACAGAGACAGAAAATAGTAAGGATTCTGGAATTCGTGAAAGCACTGGGTACACAGGAAATGCTGGGATTATGCTGAAGATAGGAGTAAGACTTAGGTGGACACAAAGCAGAGGACCCAACAAGAATATGCTTCACCTATGAATAATTTTGTCAATATAAACAACACTACTTAACACAGATAGCTGCCTTTGCTCCATCTTCCACAGTGGTTAAGAACCATTGAGCATAATGTTGTTTGGGGCTTGGATCAGCTCATTTGACAGTTGAAGGTGTAAAGGTTTAAGCTTTCCCCCAAAGACTCAAATAAGGCATCAAAGGACTAAGCTCAAATTTGGTGAGATAGTTTTGAGTATCAGGTGCTCAATTTCATAAGCACATGGCAAAAAAAACATAAAAAAAAGTCTTGCTTCAGATCAAAATGTATCTTTCCAAGGTCTCTAGTACTGTCTTTGGCAATATGTGTGGAGAAAATACAAATCAACTGTTCTCAAATGCTTTGAAAGTCGCAGATAAAAAAAATTTACAAAAATATTCTGCACACCTGTGTTTCCCCAAGTAGAAAAAACAAAAAGGAATTTTCTCTTCAGAGTTCCCTGGTCTTCTTGAAAGTACTCGCATATAATGAAAAGAAAAAGCCTAAATTAGGATGTAACCTCAAGTATTAGGACCAAAATACATATAATTGTTCACTGATTACAATTATCATGTGATGGCCATTTTGTGTAACACAGTTGAAACCTACCAGGGAATTAAAATGTATTCATTAAAGAGAAATATAGAATATCAGTATAGAATTCAGAGTTCTACCATTGCACCATACCCAACCATTTATCATTTCAATTTAAAAACAGTAATGCTGCCAGTGGAAACAGAAAACAAGTTGTCAGCATTTTTCCTTGAGCACGATGAAACCACAAAGCCGTAGACTAGGCAGTAAAATTTGTTTAAAAAGCTCAACGTTTCAAGACAAGCCAGATTATTATGGGAGATATACTGTAAACTACTCATCTAATTTGTTTTGCACTGATGCCAATTCACATGAAATTAGCTTTATTAGGTTGAAATATTTGTTTTTTCCTTCCCTTCCCTTTCCTTTCTTTTAATGTGAGCAAACCCAATTCTGAGCCACATTGTGGAGGATGAGGGTCATTGATCTCCTTTGTTTTTCAGCTCCAGTTACAACCCAGGATGATTAAAACTGGTGAAGCCAAGGCTACGTTTTATTTCTCCGTTCATGGCAGTTCTTTAAACATTTTTTCTACTTCTCTACCATTGGTTTCCTTTAATCTTTTAAAACATGGAATGTTAGGATTGGAAGAGTCCTGAAAGATCATCTAATCCTCTTATTTTAAAGAGGGGGAAACTGAGACTCAGAAAGGTTAAGTGACTTATCCAAGGCCAGATAGCTAATTAGTGACAGAGGCAAAAGTAGAATCCAATATTTCTATTTGACCTCTCTTTCCACTATTCCAGTCATGCTCTCAGAAATTCATAAACTGGATTCTTAAGATATTTATCCATTCATCCACCTTTTCAGGTGGAGGACAGCCAATGTCTTGCCAATTCATATAACTTTAAATCTTTTCAAACGTCTATGTCATGTGGATTCATCTGTGAGATTTTTAAATGTTTAATCAAATATACTACATGCACAAAGGGACTGGAATCAATTGCAAAACTTCCTCCCCCACAACCACCACCACCACTTGCAGGAGAGAAGATATATTAGTTTGGAGTATAGAAACTTAACTTACTTAAATTTGGTCTTCTTAGCCCAAGCAAGTTGGGGACATTTTCTAGATACTGTAAATCAGTATTTGGATTCTGCTATTATGATTGAAATGAGTGATTGTATATGAGAAATACTATGAGCACCAACTCTGGAGCCAGACTATCTGGATTCAAATTCCATATTTGAAATTACTGGTTTTGCAGAATTTACTTAAATTCTCAGTACCTCAGTTTCCTCAGCTGTAAAATAGAGATGAGGAAGTGATTATAACAATAGTGCTCACATTATAGAATCATTGAGAAGTTCAAATGAACATGTAAAGTGCTTAGAAGACAGCCTCACATATAGTAGTTGCCATAAAAGTGTTAGCTATTACTTGTATTTTTCTCTCTGCTGTATAGGGAAAAAATGTTGCCTCATCGAATTAATGTCCAACATTGACCATTACAGGGACTATTTTAAAGGATTCTAAACATGAAATGTATGTAAGGTAGGGTACTGTTAATTACTAGTCATGCCTGTTATTCAAAGATGACTAACACATCCTTTCCTTGAAAAGTTCAAAACCTTTATTCCAATTACTATTGTTATTTCAAACATCATTTTTTTCACATTAGAAAGTGATTCAGACTTTTCACTGATTCAGTAGATAGATCTTCCAACTACTCTTGAATTACTGAGTTGTAACTATACCTCAACACTCCCTTCTCCCCCCAAATAACAACAAACCTAGATATTTTTAAGAAAGAAGTAGTTTTTCAACCTGCTAGTCCCCTGGATTTTCTACTCACAAGATATCAACAGGTTTGAAAGGCCAAAATAGTAAAGAGGAAGTTCACCAGGTCAACAAGCCATTACATAGTTGTGGCTTTTAGGCAATCAGAAGTTGAAATGAGTCAATAGTGTGATGTCGCTTCTTAGAAAGCAAATGCAGTGTTAGAAGAGAGCAATACAAAGAGAATGCCCAGTTCAAAGAGGAACTCAGCTCTAGTCAGACCACATCTGGTAGGCTGTGTTCATTTCTGGGCACCCACATTCTAATGGGAAGTCTATCAGTCTAAAGACATTTCAGAATAAGATAGTCCAGATGGTGAAGTTTCTAAAATCATGCCAAGGAGGGATGTTTGAAGAAACTGGAAATTATTTTTTCCTGAAAAAGGGAAAATTTAGCCAGAATATGATGTGGAAACAAAATTAGACATATAGAGTGCAGTCCCAAGGGGAGAACCAAGATAATGAGTAGAAGTCATGAGGAGGCAAATTTAGGCTTAGGATCAGAAAGCTCTAAGGATACAAAATACCCATAAATGGAATGGGCTGCCTTGCAAAACAGTAAACTCTGTCACTGCAAACTGTCAGAGATTGGGAGAATGCAGAAAGGATTTCTACCTTAAGTGTGAGATTAAAGTACTCGATATCTAAGAATATTTTCAACTGGGATCTATGATTATAGTTCCATGACTATATGCTCAGATAGTGAAATACCCATCTAGCTGATCTCTCTACTAATCCACCTTGAACCCTATTATTACTACACTCTTGTCAGACTAATCTTTTCACTCAATTTTTATTTACTACCTTCCACCTCCCCTTCTGTTTCACACACATGCACGTAATTGTTTTGACATAGATGGAGTTCACTGTGTGCCAGGCACTGTTATAAGCACTATATGTACACACACAAACACACTTTATACATGACTGATTCTTATCTCCTGAATTGGGTCCAAGTCTCTTTTCTGACACTTTGCACCTCCTACTACATGTGCTTCTCCCTCTTCTCCAAAATATATTCTCAACTATTGAAGACATCCTAACTAAGTCAAACTCATATTTTATTGTATGCCTTTGTATGTACTGTATTTCTTCCTGAAATTCTTTTAATCCTTCCATCCACAAAATTAACTGACATTCATCTTTCAGGGCCAAGTTCTAGTCCATCTTTTGCCTAACACTTTCTTTGGCTACTACAAGTCCACTGTGTCTCCTGTTTCTCTGAATTTGTAAATATAGCACTGTCTTATTTTCAATCTCTAATTTTATGTAATCCACAATTTTCCAAATAAGGAAATGATATTGCCCCCAAATAAAGTGACTTGTCCAGAGTATCCCAGCATATTAGTAGCAGAGCCATAAAGAGAACTCAAACATCTGTTTTTGGTCTGGGTGCTTTAGCATGTAATTGTTTTTCGGTGTTGGTTTTTTGGGGGTTTTTTTTAACACCTTTATTGGAGTATAATTGCTTTACAATGGTGTGGTAGTTTCTGCTTTATAACAAAGTGAATCAGCTATACATATACATATATCCCCATATCTCCCCCCTCTTGTGTCTCTGTAATTGTTTTTATATCTGCTTATTTAATCTTCTCAAGTGGATTCTAAATTTATGGAGGATAAGGAGTGCTTCATATTTAAAATTTTCTTCGTATCATCAAAGAAATTACCACTTTGTTAAGCGTATAATTACTACTCACTAAGCTCTTGTTAATTGAGCCGACTTGGAAAGTTTTACTGAGCACTCTCTCTGCCAGGCACTGTTCTAGTCACTAGGTCACTAAAGTGAACAAAACAAATACAAATGCCTGTCCCCATACCACTTACATTTTAATGGATGGCCAATAAGCTCCCAGAAAAGAAGGGTTTGTTGAAACAATAGTTCATCTGACTTGCCCTTCTGTAAAACTTCCTTGCTCATCACCAAATTGACTTGAACTAAACAACACAGGTCTTACCACGTGGAACAATTTTGGAAACTGGATTCTTTTCCCTGTATTTTAATACAGCTATTAGAAGGGTCATCTGTCATGCTTGTGTGAATGAAAGTAAGTCCTGGAAGCTTCCAGTCTTGTCCAGTCTAACTAGTTATATCCAATCTAACTAGATCCAAACCAAGTTGACCACCAGTAAGAAAAGAATGCCTGTATTTGGTGATCTCTGTCTTTTGGTTTTGTACCTTTAAATGAAAGTCCAACCACCCTATCTCTAGGACTCAGAGATATCATTTTAAGTCACTAAAGGTCAGAAATTACTAGTCAACATGAAAATTGAAATCAATCTGTAGATATTATTATATGCTGAACACTGTGCATGTAAAGTTTAAATCATGGTCCCTGCTTTTATGATTCTAGACAAGAAATGCACCAAGTATCAAATATAAGCACTTCATATGTAACCCTCCCCCATCTCACCAAGGCAAGCACATGCATAGTGTATAGTATTGGGGAAGGGGATGATTTAAGGGCAGAAATTAGAGCTCCAAGTTGACAAAACCTGAAAGTGTCCTACTTCTGATATTGTGCCTCAATGGGTGAAACTGTTTCTGAGAGTGTAGCTTAAGAAGTTGAAGAAACTTTTTCTCCCCACTTTTTACTTCCCCCACAGACCAATGCAGACTCTGGAATGTAAGTCCACAAACCGCCACATCTCCACTCTTTACCTTGTGAGGAGGCCAAAAATGTTTAGCTATGTCAGTGGGTCCAATAGCCAAACCTCATATTTTTATGCATAAATAATTGGGAGTATGTGTAACACTCTGTCCTCAGGGTATTCAGGGACTGGGAGGGTGTAAATCATCTTAGAGTGCTGAATAAATGCAGATTGATAAAGAAATGTACACAGGTTTACACATATAAATTCACAGATATTAATATGCTGGAACATTTTCCCCAGCAACCTACAAATAACAACTGGACCTCAAATATTTGAAAAAGATTTATAAGTCCAGCAACAGTTCCTTTGCTGTTTCTCCTTTAGGAGCTACAACTGGTGATTTTTATGTGATTTCTAACAGCTCAGCTAGTAGTCTGTAAGTTCCAGCAGCTTGAACAAGGAGACTCAATCTCTAGGTGTGAGGGTGTAATTCCAAAACCAGTTTTTTACAATCCAGAAAGTTCTAGTCTCATTTCATGAGAATTCCCCAAAGAAAAAGAAAGCTCCTCTTGAGAAGAAACTCCTTTTCAGGCCAGAGACACTTTATTTTCTGAAGAAGTCTCTTAAGGCAGATTTGTCTAGGTTTGTATACAGTGATAGTTCTGAACATATTTTTGGCTCATAGACCATGTTGAGAATCTGGTGAAATTTGTGGATTCGATTCCTCAAAAAATATATGAATATACATAAGTTTGCTCAGCTCACAAATCTGAGAGGCTTCATGTATTTCCAGAAGCCCATCTATGTGTGCCATTAAGGGCCAGTGGTCCCTTATTAAGAGTGCCTCCTCTAGAAGTTGAAAATTAAATATGGGAAGGATGGGATGCATAATAAGAGAAAAGGTAGGGAGTATAGCATAACACTTTCAAGTAAAACAAAAATGCAAATGATACAAGCAATCTAGAATTAGAGCTGCGCTAGTTCCTTCCCAGGAACAAAACAAAACAAAAAAGAATGCAAGGAGTTGTTACAAAAATGAGCTTTTTTACTTTACAAAAATAAAAGCAGAATATGATTAAAGATATTCTTGCAGAATGTAGAAACTGTGACCCTTGGCTGCTATCATTTTTTTCTATTTTTCTTGCCAAACAAATGTTATGAAAGAATATCTCCAGGCATTCACTCTACCCTGAGGGTTAAAAACATGTACAGGATGGAAACTGGCAGAGTGCTGGGGTTGGCGGACTCATCTGCCTCTCTAAAGCTTCTAGAGACCTTCAAGGGCTCTAGGGATGAGGGAGTTGTCTTTTTAGAGAAAATCAGGTCACAAAAGAAGTGTCCAAGTCTTCAGAACAATTGAGCCATGGCAGCAGATACAAATAGAAAAAAAGTTCTTCGGTGTAGATCCCATGATCTCAGAATGCTGTATTTTACATTAAGAGCATCTACAGGAAATACTCTTGCCAGCACAAATAATCAGGAACCTTTCTGAACTGGAGAAGCTGGGAACAAAACAGCAGAGACATTATATCTTGGGAGGAGATAGATGATTAAGGCTTTGAGACAGGATTCCTTGAAGCTAAAATTCTCAAAAAGAATTCTATAGCAGCTGAGATCACTCTCACATATTGCTAGATTTCCAAGGGTGTTTTCATTATTTTCTTGCCTCCAAGAAAACCAACATCATACTGTCTTTTGCATAACATACATTTATGAATTCCTCTTATAGGCCCTGCAATTTCCCAGGCAGAAAAAAAACATAGCAGAGAGCATAGTGAATAAGGTTCCTGTTCTTAAGGAACACAGTCTAGTGCGGAAGTTAGAAATTCAAGCATGCAATTATAATTACCTGTCCTAAGTGGACTAATAGAAGTATGTACAAGATATTAGTTTTTCCTTCTGCTATTCTACCTAAGTCTTCTTGAGGAGGTGATACTTTGACTTAGGTCTCAAAAGAAGAGTAAAAGTGTGCTAGGTGACCAAGGAGAAGAACATTCCAAAGAAAATGTACAGAAAATACAAAGAGAACAAGAAATGAAATACAATTCATATCTGGAGATGTGCAAACAGGATATTGTTGCTGAAGCATAACATGCAACAAGTTAAACAGAAGAAAGTTAGTGTTTCAGTTAGACTAATTGATTTTCAATAGCCATGATCTATGGTACCCAAGAGAGTTATAATTAGGGATTAGGTTGACCCAGATGACTTTAAGAGCCTTTTAACTGGACATTGGGGCTCTCAACTGGCTAATACTGTTTTTAAAAAATATATACCTTTACCTCAAAGAGGTGTTTTTCTGTATCTTCTGCCCTCTAAAACCCAGTTCATTTCAGAGTGCAAAATGTGAACCTCACTGCTATAACACACATTTCCACAAAAGCAACATGAATGTGATAGCCTACTAAAGAAGCCAGTAGAGTTCCTTGATAAACCAATAAGATAAAAATTTTTTTAACATTTTTGAGGTTAAATTCATGTAACATACAATTAACCATTTAAAGTGTACAATTAAGTGGCATTTAGTACATTTAGAATGTTTTGTGTGTGACCAATACCTCTATCTAGTTCCAAAACATTTTCATCACACCAAAAGAAAACTCCATTCCCATTAAGCAATCACTACAACTTCCCTCCTCCCCCCAGCCCTTGGCAACCACCAATCTGCTTCCTGGCTCTATGTATTTACCTATTCTGGTTATTTAATATAAATGGAATCATTCAATATGTGACTTTTTGTGTCTGGCATAATTCAGTTAGCATCACATATTCAATGTTCATCAATATTGTAGCATGTATTAGTACTTCACCCCTTTTAATGGCTGAATAATATTACGTTATATGGATATACCACATTTTGTTTATCTCCTCATAAGCTGATGGACACTTGGGTTGGGTTGTTTCCACCTTTTGGCTATTTTGAATAGTGCTGCTATGTACGTTCATGTATAGGCTTTTTTCTTAAACACCCATTTTCAGTTCTTTTGGGTATATACCTATGAGTGGAGTGGAATTGCTGGGTTCTATATTAATTCTATGATTAACTTTTTGAGGAACTGCTAAACTGTTTTCCTGCAGCTGCATCATTTTATATTCCTACCAGCAATATATGAGGGTTTCAATTTCACCACATCCTCACCAACACTTGCTGTTTTCAGTTTTTTTTTTTAAGTTATGGCCATCCAAGTGGGTGTGAATAAGGTAGGATATGTCACAATACAAGACAGGGAGAGAAAATCGACTCCAAATACACTCTGATGGACAATCACATCAACTAGTGGAAAATTTCGTTGGTCTCTGGCCTAGAGCATTAAAATCTGTGGACATTTAGCACCACTGGTTAAAAACCATGAATATCAATAAGTCACAAGTATCACACTTTCTAAAAAAAAGTCTGTTTACTTCATTCTGGAGATAAGGAAATGTATACACACACACACACACACACACACACACACACACACACACTCAACCCAAATCCTCGAAAGGAGAGTAAAGTGTATAACCATATCTAGCTACACAGCCAGAAAAAGAAAGAAAACCACACTAAAATCTCATGATGACAAGTTAGAACATCTTTATCTTCTATGAAGAATGTACTTCTTCATTAACATTAAAGCCTATAGATTCTATTTGTTCTGTCAAAAGCTCAGTTTTATAAAATATCTGATCCTGTTAAACCCTGGGGCCAGCTCAGGATTTCTTTATCATCAATTATAGCTACAATAATTTTCCAGTGATTTCAATTCTGAGCACACTCCTGAGGGAACTAAGCTGCTTGAGCCGGGTGGGGAGCACAGAGCTTTGTATGAAAATTTTAGTATTGAGGAGTCTCTGGCAAGCCAAAGCAGCTGGATGAGCAGCATAGAGAAATTCATAAGAACCTGGGACCAGATTAATGACAATCTCTTAATTCCAGAAAACCAGGCCAGCAAATATTTGCCAAAATTAATTATCCCACAGATGAGCCCCACAGCCAAAAGCACATAAAATCCAGAGAGACCAAAATATGAGCTCCATTTTGTCCTTAAATATATACATTGTATAAGTTGTAAATGATACCAAAGGTCAGCTAGTGAAGAAACTTCTAGGTATTTAGGTCTTTCTATGAGTCCAGGTATACAAATCAAGACCTAAGGAAGAGCTTCTTGAAGAGCTAAGGGACAGGAAAACATAATGGAATACTGAATAAAGGTGAGGTAGGGTGGATAAAGTTTCCACCTGTGAAGTTCTTAAAAAAAAAAAAGGTAATCATCTGTTGTTATTGGGCCTGCCATAGATATAAGAATCGATGGTGCCCTCATTCATGGAGAGGAATGTGATGGATGTTTGGGAAAATTCACCCCCTGAACAAAAACAAAACAAAACAAAAAAATCCACCCTATTAGTCTGCCTTAGTACCTGAGTATTTCAACATCAGACTCATTCTTTCAGGTTTAAGCATTGTCTCCAGAGGACCTCAGAGTCAATATACTAATTTAAAATAGGCCAAGATCAACTCAAAAATTTTGCCCTAGAGAAATGTATTTATAATAACACTTTAAATAACATGATACTTGAATTTATATAGTATTTACTTGTGTGGAGTACTATGATAAATATTTTAGGTGCATTATCTCATTTAGTCTACACTATGAGGAGGGTAATATTTTTGTCTTGCCAATGGGGAGTCTGAGGCTCCGAGATAGTAAGGATCTTGGGTAAATTAATACAATTTGCCAGTGATAAAATCAGAACTCATTATATATGTAAAGATTCTTGGTTAAGTAAGAAGAAAACTATAGAAAGCTCCATTTTTTTAACCAATGGATAGAATTAGGGGTGAATATTGCTATCACGAAATAAATTTTTCCCATTACAGAAAAGATTCAGCATTCTTTAGAGAAGCTGGCATATTTAAATGTTAAGAGAGAGAGACTTCGGGGAATGGAGTTTAGTGAGAAAAATTTAGCTAAACCATTAAAACAATTTTGAAGTTAGACTGCATGTTCCTGAAAGACAAGAACTTCACCACAATGTATATTGTATTCATTCTTCCATGACACTTGGGGTAGAAAGAAAACTAGAATTTCTTTTTCTAAATTATTGAGGTATAATTGGCATATAACATTTTATTAGGTTCAGGTATACAACATGATTTGATATTTGTTTATGTTCCAAAATGATCACCACAATAAGTCTAGTAAACATCCATCACCATACATAGTTTCATTATTTTTCTTATGATGAGAACTTTTAGAATCTACTCTCTTAACAACTTTAAGATATGCAATACAGTGTTATTAACTATAGTCACCATGATGTACATTAAATTCACATGACTTACTTATTTTTAACTGGAAATTTGTACCTTTCAACCCCCTTTATCCATTTAACCCACGCCTCACGCCAGGCCTCTGGTAACCACCAATATGTTCTCTGTATCTCTGAGTTTTTTTCTTTTTAGGTTCCACATATAAGTGAGATTATATGGTATTTGTCTTTCTCTGACTTATTTTGCATAGCATAATGCCCTCAAGGTCCATCCATGTTGATACAAATGGCAAGACTTCATTCTTTTTATGGCTGAATAATATTCCATTGTGTATGTGTGTAACATTTGAATTATCCATTCATCTATCCATGACATTTAAGTTATTTTCATATCTTTACTATTGTAAATAATGCTGCAATGAACATGAGGGTGAAAATATGTTCTGAGTTAATGTTTTTATTTTTCCTGATAAATACCCAGAAGTGGAATTTCTGGATCATATGGTAGTTCTATTTTTTAATTTTTTGAGGAATGTCCATACAGTTTCCCATAATGGCTGCACCAGTTTATGTTCCTATCTTCAGTTCACAAGAAGTGACTTTTCAGAACCCTCTTGCACTGTTGGTGGGAATGTAAATTGATACATTCCCTCCTCTCCCACATAGCACAGGGAGATCAGCTCGGTGCTTTGTAACCACCTAGAGGTGTGGGATAGGAAGGGTGGGAGGGAGATGCAAGAGGGAGGGGATATGGGGATATATGTATATATATATATATATAGCTGATTCACTTTGTTATACAGCAGAAACTAACACACCATTGTAAAGCAATTATAGCAATTATATCCAATATAGATGTTAAAAAAGTAAAAAATAAAAAAGAGCTCCCTTTTCTCCACATCATTGGCAACACTTGTTATTTGTTGTCTTTGTGATGATAGCCATTGTGACAGGTGTGAGGTGAGGTCTCGTGGTTTTGATTCACATTTCTCTGATGAGTGATGTTGAGCATATTTTCATGTCAGAAACTAACATTGTAAAGCAATTATAGCAATTATATCCAATATAGATGTTAAAAAAGTAAAAAATAAAAAAGAGCTCCCTTTTCTCCACATCATTGGCAACACTTGTTATTTGTTGTCTTTGTGATGATAGCCATTGTGACAGGTGTGAGGTGAGGTCTCGTGGTTTTGATTCACATTTCTCTGATGAGTGATGTTGAGCATATTTTCATGTACCTGTTGACCATCTGAAAGTCTTCTTTGGTAAAATGTTTATTCAGATCCTCTGCCCATTTTAAAATCAGATTTTTTGAGTTTTTGCTATTGAGTTGTATGAGTTCTTTATATATTTTGGATATTAACCCCTTATCAGATTTATGAATTGCAAATATTTTCTCCCATTTAATAGGTTGCCTTTTTTGTTGATTATTCCTTTGCTGTGCAAAAGCTTTTTAGTTTGATGTAGTCCTACCCATTTATTTTTGCTTTTGTTCCCTTTGCTTTTGTTGTCAGTTGCAAAAAATCATCACCGAGGCTGATGTCAAGGAGTTTACTGCCTGTGTTTTCTTCTCGGAGTTTAATAGTTTAAGGTCTTACATTTAAGTTTTTGATCCATTTTGAGTTAAGTTTTGTATATGGTGCTAGGTAGTTGTCCAGTTTTATTCTTTTGCATGCAGCTCTCCAGTATTCCCAACTCCATTTAATTAAGAGACTGTCCTTTTCCCGTTGTATATTCCTGGCTTCCTTATCATAAATTGACCGTATATATGTGGGGTTTTTTTCTTAGCTTTCTATTCTGTCCCACTGATCTATGAGTCTGTTTTTATGCCCAAACCATACTGTTTTAATTACTATAACTTTGTAGTATAGTTTGAAATCAGGGTGTGTGTCTCTAGCTCTGTTCTTCTTTCTTAAGATTGCTTTAGCTATTTGGGTCCTTCTGTGGTTCCATACAAATTTTAGAATTGTTTTTTTCCACTTCTGTGAAAAATGCCATTGGGATTTTGATAGGAATTGCACTGAATCTGTAGATTACTTTGGGTAGTATAGATATTTTAACATTACTAATTCTTCCAATCCATGAACATGGAATATATTTCCATTTATTTGTGTCTTCTTAAACTTTGTTCATTAATGTCTTATAATTTTAAGTGGAGAAGTCTTTTGCCTCATTGGTTAAATACGTTCTTAAGTATTTTATTCTTTTTGATGCAAAGAAAGAGAACTAGTATTTATTAAATATTTATCAGGTGTTAAGAGTAGTATCAGACACCCCTATTAGCTAGGACTAGATTTGTCTTCAAGTGACAGGAGACCCAAGAATAAAATCAAAATAAACAAAATAAAATAAACAAAAAGTTGATATTTTTTCTCTCTGTTGTTTAGATAGATACAGATGATCTATAGCAGTATTTCACATAATAATTTCAGGAATCCAGGTCCCTGTTTACTTGTTGCTCTGCTCTGTTCTCACTTCACTGTTCAAAATAGCTGCTATAGTTCCAGTCATTGTATACTTCTTCCAGCTATCAAGACAAAGGAGCTGAAGAAGGGCACACTCTGTCTCCTTAAGGACACTTTCTGGAATTCACATATTCCATTCATAATTTATCCCTGTCCCAATTTCCTACTGCTGCATTATACATTATCCCAACATCTAGCAACTTAAAATGATTCAGTTCTGTGGGTCAAGAATCTGGGCATGGTTTAGTTGCAACTTCTGTCTCATATTCTCTCACAAGGTTACAATCAAGGTGTTGACTGAGGCTGTGTTTCATGTGAAGGTTTGACTGGAGACAAATCTGATTCCAAGCTAACTCACAGTTGGCAGGATTCAGTTCTTTCCTGGCAGTTGGCTGGAGGTTGCTCCCTGTTCCTTGTCAGTTCCTTCTTCTCCAACCTAATTGCTTTGGTCAGAACTTAGTCACATGGCCACACCCAGATTCAAAAGAGACAGGGAGATGAAGTTTTTATTCTAGATGGGCATGTGGCAAAATAAAATTACCCATTCTGCTATAAAGAAAGAAGGGTAGTGCAGAATTTGGGGAAACAATTCATGGTTTCTACCACAGACAATTTGTGTATTTTTATCCCATCAATTCTCATAATTACTCTGTAAGGTAAATAATATTACTCCCATTATACAGATGAGAACTTTAACACCCAGTCTCTGTTAAGCAACTTTTGAAGAGTTATAAAACCACTTAGGTTGGGTGGAAAAAATAAAAAAGATAGTAAATGGTACAACCCTGCTTGAAGAATGTCAATCAACCTAATCTTTTGATCTGTATGAGGGCAAGTACCTCCTATTTTCCATATATTTCACAACCTCTTACTTAATAGGAATCAAGCTTCCACATAGATGAGTGTGAAATCTGGCTCAAACATCAGCCATTTTTAAGAACTGTAATTTTGGCATATTATTATGGTATAACCTAGCCAGTAAGAACTGAGATATCAAGGGGATTCTACAAGCTGCTAAACTACTGGGAGAAAACCAGCTGGATTGTAAATTTCTTGAGGGAGGCATACATGACTCTTTTTTTTCCAAAGGTACAGTGATGGTAACCACCCCAATTTTCTTTGGGTGCAATGGGGTTTATCCTCTTTAAGCTGATCAAGATGTTGTAATTGACACATTGATAATCTGCATAGATAAGCACAATATAAAAGGAAATAAATGTCTAACAGTGAAAACTATGACCTTGATTATACAAATGGCTGCTTCAATAAACTCAGCTGAGTGGATACCAGAAATATGAAAAGAAAATGATTTTAATGGGTGAGTCCAATCCTATATAAAAATCTGAGCTCAGACTCCCAGAACTTTCCCTAAGCTAACTAACCTCTTGCCAGCTAGACCCTTAAGACCACTCTGGTCTCTCAGAGTTTCTGGTTCCAACTTTCATTTTCTTTTGCGCACAAAACCCAATGCAACACCCTGCTTAGTTGTATCTTGACATTTTCTCCATTTTTGCCTTCTTAGTTCCCCCACACACACATTTCCCTTGCTTTATCTCTCTCCCACTCTTTTTTTTCCCTCTGCATGACCCTCCTATGAGAGTGGGGAACAAACATGTCTGTGTGATAGAAGGAAAGGAAAATGAACAAAACCTGTTCACATTCCTTTTACACCCATATCAATTCCAGTCTCAACCTGGAATATATCCATTGTTGTATCCACGGAGCTGGGGCCCAAATAATTCCTTGGGTTTGGTTAAACTTGACAGGATCCTTTTTAGGGATTAAAAGTCTCTGAATTCCTTGGGATATTTAAGGGAAAATATTCAAAAGACCCCATAATCAATCTTTCTTTATACTTCTGCATGTTAAGTTTGCCACCTCCACTTAGTTGCTTTGCAGAAGCCCTTGGATCTATGTTTAAAAGGTGGATAGACATGTAAGTCACTAATGTTTATATGAATCACAGAAAAATGTTTATAACTGGGGCTGCAATGTAGGAAGGCTCAGCTTTGGCCATAACATCTATGATATGTTCTTTACCCTTGCCCTACATCAGTAATTAAACCATGCTTGTAATAGAATTTTGACAGCCTCTTAATTCTGGCAGAGCTTCCATGAGTGTCTTAAAAGACAAAAGAAATCTAGAGCATATGGGATACTTGGAATATAATGCCTAGTTTGTAAGTCAAGAATATCATTGAGACATGAAAGCCTCATTTTTTAATTATAATGACAGATGAGGTTGATATCAGTAAATTTATGTGCCTGTCAAGCATTCTGAAAGAAAATCTTGGAAGATAATTCATATATTAAGGTCCACATATGGAAACCACCAGGCTCTGTTGTAGCTAAGTCCTACTTTGCTAGACAAGAGCCTATCAACTTTGCCTAAACATATTAAAACATTAAGGACTATGCAAAGGCAACAGAAACGTCAACACACAGAGAAAAGGTTATCAGAGGTGCCAATGCATATATCTGGAGCCTTTTCATAGGAGTGTATAGCTGCTCCTGTAACCTTAACCAAAGAACATATTCTTCTCTCTGTGAAGGTTAGCTTCTTCCAACAAGTGTGGGTCTCTCATGGAACTGCACAAGGAGAACTGAGCAATGCTGTAGACTGATCATTCCAGATTTCACTGTAAACCTGCCTCGGTAATCATCATCTTAACCAAACCACAAATCCAGAAGAAGGTATTTAGGGGATCTTGCAATTTTGAAAAGGTGGGATTCAACAAGTAAGACAAAATAGAGGTTCTACTTTGACAAAGTTTTCTTCATGCTTTTAATGGTTACCTACAATGGTGCCAGTGGGATGGGACCTACAATGTATTAAGTACTTCCTGTGTTCCAAGCACTGTGCATGCATTTTTCATATCATCATATTTAATCCTCTCAATACTTATGTTAGGTAGATATTATCTTTGTTTTATAGAAGAAGAAATCAAGGCCCATAGAAGTTAAGTGACTCATCCAATGATAACACAGCTAAAAAGTGATAGAAAATAGAACCAAGATAGCCTGATTCTAGGACTAATGTTCATTCAGAGATTCTCAGCCAAAGGAAAGAGAACCATAAAGGGTTTTTCTGGCTTTTTTTGAGGCTGGCAGGTAGACTTTCAGAATTACATTTCTGTGATTACAAAATGCTTTCTCATACATTATCTCCTTTAATTCCCACAATAACCCCACAAGGCAGGTATTAGTATTCCCAACAATAAACTCAAGTCTAAATATAAAATCCTTTATAAGATATTTCTGGAATGTATATATATATATATATATATATATATATATATATATATACAACTGATTCACTTTATTGTACACCTGAAACTAACACAAAATTGTAAACCAACTCTATGTACTCCAATAAAAAAATTTTTTTTAAAGCACCACCCAAAAAGCTTTGGAAGCTAAAAGGTGAGAAATTGGAAACTACAATGCAAGCCTGATTATTGTGAGTTCTATTGATTGGAGGAAAGATGTTAACTTTGGAGCAGAGATAGTTAATATCTCCTGTAGCTTTCACTTCAGTAAATTAAAAAGGATAGCAGACAGAATGTCCCTTTTTGGAAGTAAAAGAGAAAATTAAGAAAATTCACTGTTGGTCCTTGAATGCTTTAAAAATTACAAAAAAGGTAGTTTTTTTTTTTAAAAAAGAAACAGAATAAATTAATTTTCTCAGTTTTTATCAGAATGCCTTAACCTATCAGTAAACAAGTTCCAACCGCATGTCTCTATTCAGTTAGAAATCATTTAGAAAGAAGATGAATCTAACAGATTTAAATGGCCTTCAAAAGATAATTCAAATGAGTCTTTGAAAAGGAGAGAGACTAAAAAGGAAAGACAGACCTCCAACATGGTTTGCAAGGTGGGAAAAAGGGGAAAAAAGATGGTAAATAAGAACAAACAACAACAGCAACAATAACAATGTGGAAACCATTGAGATAGGCAATGTTAATGCAATATACTGCTATGCAGGTAGGGTTAGGCCACTTGATGTACCTTTAATTGGGATCAACAGGCAAAATTGTTGATTTAATCCAACCTGCTGCCCAATTTCCAGAAATATCCAAAATATTTGCTCCCCCATTTCTTCCTATTTAAACTTCCTTATCCTGTGTCGTATTCCTTTAGCAGCCTGTTTTATACTAGATATAATCTTGTAAATTCATATAAGCTAAGGAATTAAAGGCTCAGGGTGATTTATTAACTCCCATGTATCTATGTATTTTAGCAGGAGACTTCAACAAAGACTTGATCCAAGGGATGAAATGATACTCTAAGTTGGGAACTTCAGGCACTGGCACAGGCTGACTACAGAGACAATGGGGAGCAGGGAGGGATTTCAACATCTTTCAACTTATACCATGGAATCTACACATAGTGAAATACAAATTGCTGAGAAACAGGGCCATTTTAAAGTTGATAAACTACATTAGACAACAAATACAACAATAATAATATGATTAAAAGTATTGCATTAGGCAATAACATAAATTCAATACTAATCACATCTTGGGGGGCAATGTATCTCTCAATAACATACATTTCCCACCTGCTGTCCACAACACCATACATAAGCAACATATTTTTTGGCACTTGCAGAGAAAGAAGAGCAAAAGGAGTGTCCAGGAGGGTGGAAGTATTAGTAGGTAGTTTCCAGGTCAAAGAGCAGACCTAATGTCACCAAACACAGGAATAATGTTCTTCCTGCTCTACTCTTGTCAGCCTATACTCACTCCAACCTTTGCAAGTACTGAACTCCTTATCACTTAAAAAATACAGTATGAGTTTCTTGTCTAAAAATACAAAAAATAATGACATTTCTTCATAATAGGGCAAGATATTGAATCAAGCATGAATCAATCAGGAAGACCTGAGAATTAAGGCAACTCTTTTGCTCAAAAGGGGAAGAGTGTTAAACAGAATGTAGCAAACACATAATAACCATTTACATAAAGCTACTCATCTTTAAATGGGTGTCCCCAATGATATCAAATACAGAGCTAAGCCTCTCATTTCACCTTCTAAGGCCATCTAATTAAAGACATGCCAGTACCCATATGGTGGGGGTTAGCAGGACCCTTCCTTTCCTCATAAAAATGCTGTCATCACACTGCTAACAGCCAAGTGACCCAATAGTTCATATAGAAATTGACACTGGCAGCAAAAAAAAAGTTAAATAAAATGAAGATGTTAAAAATCTCTCAATTCAAGTTGAAAATAAAAACAAAATAGAATGACATTTTTTTCCCATCAGAATTTCTGTAAACATTTAAACACCAGGGTGATGTATTCCAACTACGTGTTTAGAGAAAAACAAAAACATAATTAGGGAGCATATTCCTTTCACTGCAACCTAGTTTATCCTGATCCTATAACAATACATACATCCTGTAACAGTACAAACAGCAATATGTCAGAGTGAAACTGCATTAAATGAACCAGAAAGTACTTTTTGTCCTTTAGAAATCAATAAAATATAGTATTTGTGTTGATGAGCTTGAGGATTTCTTATCACAGCAAAGTAGTTTGTTTTAAAGACACTTGAAAAAATAATTAATATTACTTAAATTTAATTTTAATCTATAAATTTTAAATACTTAATATTTGAAGAATATTCATCCCAAACAAAAAAATCTCTCATTAGTTGGGGTCCTCATTTGCATAAATGAGATTACATTCCAAGCCGAGGGCATAGACCCAAGGAAGCCAAATCCTAGCCCAGTAAGCAAAAAAATTTGAAAAGTAATTTGGTAGCCAGACAGGCCTATGGAAATACTGTAGAAAATTTCCCCAAAGGAAAATTCGCTGTGTGAGTGTGTTTATAAATGTAAACAGAAAACCTCTAATAACCAGTGTTACTTGAGAAATCATGTCATATTGTAAGACAGACTTGAGCATAGAGGCTAATACTGTGAGGGAAAAAATTATATATATATATGTATATATATATATATATATATATATATATATCCTGAGAAACCCAGAAACATTGCTGAAAATGCTACTTTGAACAAATTTAATGGGTGGTATTTTTGAATAAAGCACCAAGGAGTACATTTTCCAGTGACTAAAATATGGTGTGAGTGAGACTTGGGGCTCAAGTTTAGCTAAGGGGATTAAGAGTACAACATGGTTAACATACTAAGATCCTCTTCCAACTTGCCTCCTTCAATACTTAGGGGAAGGGAGAAACAGAACGTGTGAAATTTGGGGTGGGGCAGAATCCATTGAAATAAACTCAGAAGTCTGAGAGAAATAAAAGTTAATAAAAATTACCATCTACTAAAGTAAGGCTATTAAATGGCATGTATATTAGCAACCTTTTTCCTGTTAGTAGATCCATGAAGATAAAAAGCCAGTTGTCTTTTCCCATTACTAATGCAAGACCAATATAATTTAAGATCCCCAAATTAATGGCTATATCACCCAACTCAGAATTCAATATATTCTTCTGGGAATTGGGACTATTTCATTCACCTGCAAACTGATCATGGCATAATGGTCAAAGCGGGTAGAACCCACAAGTCAAGAAGAGTAAACTTCAGTACACTTTTGGATTCTGTTGTACCAACTGAGCAATGTTTATTCACTTTCAAAGGGTGCTAACAAATCAAAGGTTAGTATCAAGTAGTATACAGATTTAAACCCCTTGGGACATATGCTAACAATTCTCTAGAGAAAAATTTCCTTTTCCCTTTTCTCCAAAAGGGTATGATTTAGCATTAGAACCAGCTTGCATTGTTCATGCATAGGATAGAACAATGATATTTTCACCCATTCAGTAATGATATAGACTGAGAGACACTGGGCTTGGAAGAGCCGTTCTTCACCATTATGAGTAGTGAGTGGATGAGTAGTGAGTGGAATAGGCAGCCTAATTCATGGTGTGATTATAGGGATATCATGAAGACACTTTTTGTCTTCTTCCCTATTCCTCACTACCCCACAAATACCTCCCTCATCCAGTTTGCTGATACCTAAATTGCAGTTAGTGCTTTGTCTTTTTGGTTTAAAGCCAAAATACTGTAGTATTGGTTAAGAACACACACTTAAGATTCAGTCAGACTTATATTCCAGTCATATCTGTACTACTTATTAGCTTGGTGGGCTTGGGAAAATTATTCAATCTCTCTGAGCCCATTTTCCCAAATTTATAAAATGAGGGTGGTGCTAATAATAACAATGCCTACCTTATTGGATTATCACAGATTAAACTTAATTAAATTTATTAAATTTAATATTTAGCACAGTGTCAAGAAGTTTGTAATACACATTAAATTCTTAAAGTTCAGCTACCCTCCTTAGGAAGAGAAAATGTTTAGCTTTATCCATCATTTTCTGATGAATTTAGCAGCTCCCTTCCTCAGAGCAGTACATGAGGAGGTAAAAATGCAGAGAGGACACCAGGTTATAGAGGAGGCTATGTGTGATGGCGAGAGCACCGTCACTCTAGGTGAGGGGAGAGGATGCGTGAACAGCAATGCAGAACTTAAAATATACCCTCAACCTCACAAGTTTTCTAGGCTCTAGCCCCTCTCCCTTCTGCTTTTGATATTTTCCAGCTGCTTAGACAAATCAGGTTTGTGAGCATTGGTTTTCTGAGTAGAACAACAAAACATAATAAAAATGTTTTATTATGTCCTCATAATAAAAATGTTCAAAAACATCTTTAAAAAAAGTAGTACTGTTGGTGGGAATGTAAATTGATACAGCCACTATGGAGAACAGTATGGAGGTTCCTTAAAAAACTCAAAATAGAACTACCATATGACCCAGCAATCACAGTACTGGGCATAACCCCTGAGAAAACCATAATTCAAAAAGAGTCATGTACCACAATGTTCATTGCAGCTCTATTTACAATAGCCAGGACATGGAAGCAACCTAAGTGTCCATCAACAGATGAATGGATAAAGAAGATGTTGCACATATATACAATGGAATATTACTGAGCCATAAAAAGATACAAAATTGAGTTATTTGTAGTGGGGTGGATGGACCTAGTCTGGCATACAGAGTGAAGTAAGTCAGAAAGAGAAAAACAAATATCATATGCTAACACATATATATGGAATCTAAGGGGGAAAAAAATGGTCATGAAGAACCTAGGGGTAAGATGGGAATAAAGACACAGACCTACTAGAGAATGGACTTGAGGATATGGGGAGGGGGAAGGGTAAGCTGTGACAAAGTGAGAGAGTGGCATGGACATATATACACTACCAAAGGTAAAATAGATAGCCAGTGGGAAGCAGCCTCATAGCACAGGGAGATCAGCTTGGTGCTTTGTGACCACCTAGAGGGGTGGGATAGGGAGGGCGAGAGGGAGACGCAAGAGGGAGGGGATATGGGATTATATGTATACATATAGCTGATTCACTTTGTTATACAGCAGCAACTAACACACCATTGTAAAGCAATTATACTCCAATAAAGGTGTTTTTAAAAAAGTAGTAATGGGGGCTTCCCCGGTGGCGCAGTGGTTGAGAGTCCGCCTGCTGATGCAGGTCACACGGGTTTGTGCCCCGGTCCGGGAGGATCCCACATGCCGCGGAGCGGCTGGGCCCGTGAGCCATGGCCGCTGAGCCTGTGCGTCCGGAGCCTGTGCTCTGCAACGGGAGAGGCCACAGCAGTGAGAGGCCCGTGTACCGCAAAAAAAAAAAAAAAAAGTAGTAATGTATTGAAAACTATATTTAAAAGGAAGGGATGCTCACAGGCAGGCATTTTACTTCTGGCAGTAAAGTCACAGTACTTCCCCTGCGACTTCTGGCTTTTTTTTATTTCCTAGGGGAAATGGTATTTCTTTGGCAAAGGGAAGTACCAACAGTATCCCCTGTCTTATTCCGTTTGCTTTGCATTTGGAGAGTAACCTTGTTTTACGGCCTCACTTTGGTCCCAGAGAATCTGGACCTGGATGGAAGAAATGTGAGGACCCAACTGAATGGTTAGCATTTCCTTCAACCTGACCTTGAGAGAAAGCCACTTTGGGAACATCAAACCGGCCCAGTCATAAGTCTAAAGCTTGACAAGTAGAGCACCTCCTGAAAAATTATCAGGTGGTGAAAATGGGTATCTGTAATTGACTAGCTATGGGTACCTGTAATTGACTAGCTATGTGACTTGAGCAAGTTGCTTAAGTCTCCTAGTCCATGCTTGATTTCTTCATACATAGAATGTTAGTAGTTCCTGCAGGAACTAACTGTGGGTCAAGTGAAAGAATGTCCCTAAAGCTGTTAATGCAGTACCTCTCCCAATATGGTAGCAATGAGTATTCTTGGTGAATTAACTCACACTGCTGGGTAGCATCATGGTATAATAACAAGAACATGGATTTCAGAGGAAAAGCAATCTTAATTTTGAATCCCAGACCCCTATGTTACTTTGGGCAAGTTATTTTACCTTATTCAGTCTCAGTATGTTCATCCACAAAATGGAAATAATAATGTAGACTGCCTGGACCTCTTTTAGGAAATAAATATAATGAAATAATATATGTGAGGAGTCTGGTTGAGGGCAAATGCTCAATAAATGTCAGTTCTCTTCCTTTCTGCACAGAACCTAAAAACTTGCTCTCTAATGTCTACAGATTATTTTAGTGGGAAAAGTTCTCATATAGAAAATATTCTCAGTAATTCCCTGGCAGTCCAGTGTTTAGGACTCTGTGCTTTCACTGCAGAGGGTGCAGGTTTGATCCCTGGTCAGGGAACTAAGATCCCACAAGCCGCACAACATGGCCAGAAAAAAAAAAAAAAAGAGGGATAGAAAATATTTTCCCCAACCCAATAAAACAGTTGGTCTTACGGCAAAATGAGGCATAAAACATATATAGCAGGTAGCATTCTCAGCTAAATGTCACCTTTTCAATGAGGCTTTAATTTTACTACCTTATATAAGGACAGTCCCATTATTATTCTCCTATCCTTTTTATTATTTTCCTAGCAATTGTTAAAAGGCAGCTTTTTTGTCTGTTTGACACATAATAGGTACACCATAAATATTCCTTAAATGAATGAATCCTACTTATTTCCAAGAAAGTCTAGTCAGGGCCTAGAGATATGGCAGATAGTTTCCCTATTTTGCACACTGAAATAATAATCTTCCATCACTCCCCACTTACTTTTGTTTCCCTTTGGACATCTTTTCTAGGGTGACAGACACTTCTGACCCACCACCACTAGTAAGACATAGGCTATGAACTTATTTAAAGGTAGTGGAGGGAGATTTTGTATTGAGCTATTCACATACACACTCTGCCCATCTTATGATGAAAGCCATAAGTTAAACCATAGAATTGACAATGGTTAGTGTTGGGGTCTACAGTTCTAGAACACAGCAAAAACTAAAAGGTACACATGAAAACTATACCCACAATTTTGATCTTATTAACCTTTTTTTCTCACATTTATTCAGATAACAGAGCATACAAATAATAAAGCCAAGCCTACAGACACCAAGAAATAACTTCGCAATTCCCCTCTCCAGACAGTAACTCTGGCCCAAATGATGATCTTCAAGGTATAGAATAGGGAGTTCCCTGGCAGTCCAGTGGGTAGAACTCGGCACCTTCACTGCCACTGCCCTGGGTTCAATTCTCGTTCAGGGAACTAAGATCCCACAAGCTGCACGGCGCAGCCAAAAAAATAAAAAAGGTATAGAATAACTTGGGGGATTTTCCATCCCATCAGTCACCAGAAGTTGTGGAAGAGGAGGCAATATCATTCTAAAGTAGTTTTCTGGCCTACCAGCAAATCCGCTGACAAATAAAAAGTGTTGAAAACATCTCCCGTTTTTCTTCCTCCCAAAGCTTTAGAATATCTCTGACCTGCCAGCATTTGGGGGACCATTAATCCTCTTGAAGAGACTAAATCTTATGCTGTATCTCAACAAAGTCATCAAAGTCCATGATCTGAGCAGTGTGGGAATTTTCCAGCTAACATGGGATGCTTAATAATTCAGTCATTTAACAAGTGAGTACCTACTATGTGACAGGCACTGTGCTAGGCACTGGTGAGCAAGATTTTTGCTGCCACTGATCTCATTATCTCTCGGTATTGAGGGATAAAGTGCAAAAGAGTAATGTTTAAAGGAATCAGGAAAGAAAAAAAAGGCATTTCTTGGAATGGACTGCAATGTCTAAGAGCTTTTTAGTAATGCTGTCTATTATTGAAATCACTGACAATGGTATAATCCTTCAATCACTCTTAATACTTAAAAAGTTACATATCTGTTTTTTGGTTTTTTTTTTTTTTTTTTTGGTTTGTTCGTTTGTTTTTTTGCAGTACACGGGACTCTCACTGCTGTGGCCTCTCCCGTGGCGGAGCACAGGCTCCGGACACGCAGGCTCAGCGGCCATGGCTCATGGGCCTAGCCGCTCCGCGGCATGTGGGATCTTCCCGGACCGGGGCACGAACCCGTGTCCCCTGCATTGGCAGGCGGACTCAAACACTGCGCCACCAGGGAAGCCCCATATTTGTTATTTTTACGAGAGTCATTAATTGCTGTGTAGAAGATGCCCCTAAGCTGTTGGAGGATGAATATGTTATAGAACAAATGTTGGCATAGTGGGCAGATGTTTAGCATGGTATGTAAAATGAAGAGCCAGTTTAAAAAAAAAATAAAAGAATCCAATAAATACAGGATTGTTCAGTGAATGCTAGAATATTTGAATAGGTCCTTAGAAGAGGATTACTTTGTACCAGATAAAATCAGTACATATATGGTACTGAATAGACAAACATCTCCAAAAAGGCTTAGATGTGGGCATGAATGACTGACCCATATTGAGCTATTAAGAGAAAGTTAATGGCTGAAGAAGTCTTTCAATTTATGTGCTGGATAAGCTCTTCAACCTTTGAGATGCCATAGATTAGGGATCAGCAAACTATGGCCCCACAAGACAAATCTGAACCACCACCTGTTTTTGGAAGACCCATGATCTAAGAATGTTTTTATATTTTTAAATGGTTGAAAGAAAAAGGAAAACGGTATTTCATGACAAGTGAAAATTATGTGGCATTCAAATTTCAGTATTTGTAAATAAAGATTCAGTGGAACACAGCCATTCTCATTTGTTTGTGTATTATCTATGGCTGCTTTCATGCAACAATGGCAGAGTGAATTAGTTGCAGAGACTGTATTGTCTGCAAAGCCAGAAATATTTACTATATGACCATTTATAGAAAAAGTTTGCTGACCTGCCATGGACCATAGTAGCTTTAAAGTTTCACAGAATTGGGTTTAAGTTCTCACTCTGCCTTGAGCAAATTACTTCTGTGAGCCTCAATTGTCTTATGCAAAAGTGGAGATATTAATGTCATCCTCATAGAACTCATATGAGATGATTAATGTAAAACATTAGCACAGTGATTTTCATGATTTAAGCATTCAATAAATCAAAGGTATTATAAATTATCTTCTCTGGGTCTGAGACAAAATGCTGGGCTGTATGGGTCATGAAAGACCCTTGGTGGCAGTTCTATTGTTCTTACTGAGATATCTGACCAAGAAGCTCTAGGTTGCAATCTGGAAAATCAATATTTGCTATTTTTTTTCTTACCCCAAATAAAGCATCAGAACCTTCTTTTTAGGAAGCTTCTAATCTGCTAGAAAATCTCCATAAAAGCATACTACTACAATGATAACTTAATTCCTCAGTGAAATGATGATTATTATGCTAGTCTGGCCAGGAGGTGTGCAAAAATATTGCCTCTAAATTTTAGTTGGCATATTGGCAGTGTTAGTTGAACGTCTTCTCATCAGTCTACCAGATAGGCCAGACACCAAAGAATGAGCTAAGAATTCTGCAGAGTTAGATAAAATGAAATGAATGATAGGCCTCAATGTAATAATACTTTCTGCTATATTTAAACACTTTCCCCCACCACTGTCACCCCCCGGCCACAAACACATACACTTGAAAGAAAAATATCAATAGATTCAAGACCCTGTTCTGTATGTAAGGCGTTTGGAAATCACCACTCTAGCAAACAAGTAAAAAGCTGAACAGAGTGAAAAAAATCAACAACCATAAGAGAGGGGAGGGCACAGGTCAAACCACTGTCCTCAAAATTGGAGAGACAAACGGGAATACAGAGATTTGCAGCTTATAAGAATGGAAACTCATGAGCGGAAACTGCTGTGGGAACCAATGCCTGGGTAGAAAAGCCTGAACTGTAAATGAGGAATTGCTGGAGGCTCAGTGTGGACAAGTCTGAGAGTTAAAACTCCAGGGGGACCCAGTCAGAAGGGCCCCAATGATATTGTGAAACTTACCTCCTGGAGTTGAATAGGTTCTCACAGTAGATACTGGAGAAAAATCTTCTTGTTGTGCTTCCAGCAGGGGAAAATTTAAAGGAACCATTCTGAAATATCAATACATCAGCGTACTCGGTTCTCCTTAATGCCCACCCTCATGGGAAACTTGTTAACCAGAACCTAACCTTCCAGGGTATAATCAGAGCTTAACTGACCTGGGTGAAGTGAAGTATCCAACTCCAGCCCACTCTAACCATTCTATCCCAACTAAGAGGGAAGGAAAAAAAAACAGGCAAGAAAAGAAAAATCACATGAAAATATTAATAGACAGAAAAAACACTGTATCTAAAAAGTCATCATAATTGACAAAATCCAACACCTGTTTGTGATAAAAACTCTCAGAAAGTAGAAATAAATGGGAACTTCTTCAGCTTGATAAAGAATAGCTACAACAAACCCCTACAGCTAACATACTTCATAAGAGAAACTGGAAGCTTTTCCAGTAAGATCAGGAACAAGGCAAGGATGTCCTCTCTTACCACTCTGTTGGGCTGCAAGCCTTGTAGTCGCCCAGCCTTGAGACTGAGGAAAGAACCTGGAGACAGCAACAGAGACATCAGTGGCTTACTGGACAGGGCATTTTACACGTCCAAAACAAACGTCCTGGAGTAACTCCTCACCACAGATGGCAGACGGTAGGTAGGGCCTGACAGCCATCTTCGCTACTCAGGGGAGAAGGAGGCTACCATTTACGGGGAGGAATTGATGTAAGGTTGGCTCATCAGTTACCAGGGAAGTCAGCAGCTGGGGCAAGGGGCAAGTATTCAATACCTAGGCATTACTAATTAAGCCCTATAATTAGGAAGATTAGATACTTATGTGAGAGAAGCAGGTACTGGTTGAGCACGGGGGTGTACAGAGAGCAAGAGAACAGCCATCTTGAGTGGCCTGATCATACACTCAACTCCTACACACTCTGCATGACACTTACAGTCTTGGTCTGCCCTTTTCCATGATATCCCTAGGGTCAGGTATGTAGAAGTGCACTGCAGCCAAATACCACAAGTGCAATAAAGACAGCAACTAAAGAGTATCAAGAGTCCTGGAGGTAGGCTAACTTTGGAGCCAGGTGCTTGTTGGGTCAATTTTTCATCGAAGTCCAGAGGAGGACAACAATGGCATCTCACTGCAGACCCAGCAATCAAACTCGTTTTACAGTGAGGCCACCATTTTTGCCCAGTCCATGAAGAGATTCCCTCCACTGAGACTAGGAATGAAAGTGAGATGTTTAACAGGCACAATACAGAGAATATCATGACAATTAAACAAAATACAAGCAGTAACAGCATTCTGAGATAATACCACCCCTGCCTTTGGTCTTTCTCCTGGCCTGCAGTACCATACTACCAGTCCACCCTCAGTTTCCACAGCCGGTGCCAAATACTGAAGAGGCAGTATAACAATAGACCACATGGTTAATAGAGTGGTGCCTTTCTCCAGTAGGGGATCTGGATAAATTACCTTAGTAGTCTTAGGTGGGGTCGGGTAGAACACAGGTGAAACCTGTAAGTCCCTTTCTAATCCTATTCCCCATGGGGTAGCAAACCCAAACCACCAGGGACATACCTGCCAGTCCTAGGGCCATTTTATAATGTGTTCCCCTGGGAGTAGATCCTGTAGCTAGGGCAAAAGTAAGTTATTGTCCTGATCAATAGTTAACAAAGGTCCTTCAGTGGTCAACAGTTGAACTTGATGGTGTTGACTAGTTGCTTCTGGGTTAACATAGCATAGGCACTGGGATGATTTCTCCTGGGATGTTCAGTTATAGTTCACAGGGCTTGAGTTAGCCTCTGGTCCACATGTTGAGAGCAAGTTTCCAGTCTCAACTGCTGTTCAAGCAGCCCATTCATCCCTCCAGTTAGCGCGGCAGCAATGGAGTTGTAGGGCAGATGGAAATACCAGTGTATGTCATTTTTATTGGCCCATTCCTGAACTTCATGGCTGGTAAAGTGGATTCCTTGGTCACTATCGATGCCCATGGGGGTCCTCTATGTCATGTACAGCTGTTCTAGACCCCCAATAGCGTTTTTCTGCATTGCTCAATGACTTGGGTAGGGATTTTGTAATGTCTTCAACCTGTTGTAAAGCACTGTAGGCTACATATAGATGTTGTTCCACTACACTGTATCGTTGCTCTGCCCCCGCCATAGCTGGGACTAGAAGCCAAAGCGTACTCTTTTATTATTTTGCCATTGCCACAGGACCCAACCAAATGCTTCTGGGTAACTGGCTATGTCCAATTCACAAGTCTATCCCTGAGTCAATATCCCTAAATCCTGTGTCTGTTATTGTTTATGGGTAGCGTGTTGGGAGTATGCTTGTATTTTGTAGGTAATCCAGGTCCTTGTGTTTTGTTTGTATTCACCAGCCATTCACATGCAGTCAGAGGAACTATGAGCACAGGGCTGCAACTTTTAAACTGGAAAGAGACCCTGAGGTCAACAAAATATCATCAGTATAATGGAAGAAAAAGACATCTCTCATGGTAGTCAGCTGCCACAGGGACCCACATGCTAGTGGACAGCCACCTCAGGATTTCCTCCACAACTTTCCATTCCCTGTCCTTAATTCTCAGCATCTCAGTGTTCACAGGTGCTTCCATGGCCTCCTGGATGTCTTGTCAATTGTTAACCTACACCCTGTGGGCCTGCAAGCCTTATAGTTGCCCAGCCTTGAGACTGAAGAAAGAGCCCAGAGACAGTGACAGAGATATCAAGGGTTTATTGGACAGGGGATCTTACATGTCTGAAACAAAGGTCCTGGAGTGACACTCCACCATGGCCAGCAGACGGCAAGCAGAACGTGGTAGCCATCTTCACTACTCGGGTAAGAAGGAAGTTACCATTAATAGGAGAGATTGACGTCAGGTTGACTCATCAATTAACAGGGAAACCAGCAGCTGGGGCAGGGGGCAACTTCAAAGTCAGTTACTAATTAAGCCCTATAATTAAGAGGATTGGATAGTCATGTGAGAGAAGCAGGGCTGGTCGAGCAAGGGGATGTACAGAGAGCAAGAGAACAGCCATGTTGCATGGCCTAACCATACACTCTCCTTTTCAACATCATCCTGGAAGTCCTAATTAATGCAATAAGACAAAAAAAGGAAATAAAAAGTATACAGATGGAGAAAGAAAAATTAAAACTCTATTTGTTTGCAGAAGATATGATTGCCTAAGTAGAAAATCTGAAAAAATCAACAGAGAAACTCCTGGAGCTAATAAACATTTATAGCTAGGATGGAAGACACAAAGTTAATATACAAAGTCAATCACTTTCCTATATACCGGCAATGAACAAGGGGAATTTGAAATTTAAAACACAATATCATTTACATTAGGAACCCCCAAAATGAAATACTGAGGTATAAATCTAAAAAAAATAATGTATAAGATCTACATGAGAAAAACTGCATAAATCTGATAAATGAATCAAAGAAGAGCTAAATAAATGGAGAGATGCTCCATGTTCATGGATAGGAAGAAAATACTGTCAAGATGTCAATTCTCCCCAACTTGATCTATAGATTTCATGCAATCCCAATCAAAATCCCAGCAAGTCATTTTGTGAATATTGACTAACACTAAAGTTTATATTGAGTGGCAAAAGACACAGAATAACCACCACAACATTGAAGGAGAGAACAAAGTTGGAAGACTGACACAACCAGACTTCAAGACTTAATATAAAGCTACACTAATCAAGACAGTATGATATTAGTAAAAGAACATACAAATAAATCAAGGAAACAGAACACAAAGCTAAAAAAATAAACCCACATAAATATAGTCAATGGATCTTCGACAAAGGAGCAAAGGCAATACATGGAGCAAAAATAATATTTTCAACAAATGGTGTTAGAATAGTTGGACCTTGATATGTAAAAATAAATAAATAAAACAAGAAAGAATCTAGATACAGACTTTATACCTGTTATAAAAATAAATCAAAATAAGTCAAACCTAATTGTAAAATATCAAAACTACAAAACTCTTAGAAGATAACATAGGAGAATGCCTAGAAAATCTTAGGTATTGAGGAGCCAAGATGGTGGAGTAGAAGGAGGTATTCTCACTCCCTCTTGTGAGAACACCAGAATCACAACTAGCTGCTGGACAATCATTGACAGGTAGACACTGGAACTCACCAAAAAAGATACCCCACATCCAAAGACAAAGGAGAAGTGACAATAAGATGGTAGGAGGGATAAAATCACAGTAAAATCAAATCCCACAACTGCTGGGTGGGTGACTCACAGACTGGAGAACACTTATACCACAGAAGTCCACCCACTGGAGTGAAGGTTCTGAGCCCCACATCCGGCTTCCCAAACTGGGGGTCCGGCAACGGGAGGAGGAATTCTTAGAGAATCAGACTTTGAAAGCTAGTGGGATTTGATTGCAGGACTTTGACAGGACTGGGAGAAACAGAGACTCCACTCTTGAAGGGCACATGCAAAGTAGTGTGCACATCGGGACCCAGGGAAAGGAGCAGTGACCCCAAGGGAGACTGAACCAGACCTACCTGCTTCTGTTGGAGGGTCTCCTGCAGAGGCGGGGGGTAGCTCTGCCTCACCGTGGGGACAAGGACACTGGCAGCAGAAGTTCTGGGAAGTATTCCTTAGCGTGAGCTCTCCAAGAGACTGCCATTAGCCCCACCAAAGAGCCCAGGTAGGCTCCAGTGTTGGGTTGCCTCAGGCCAAACAACCAACAGGGAGGGAACCCAGCCCCAACCATCAACAGTCAAGCAGATTAAAGTTTTACTGAGCTCTGCCCACCAGAGCAACAGTCAGCTCTACGCATCACCAGTCCCTCCAATCAGGAAACTTATACAAGCCTCTTAGATAGCCTCATCCACCAGAGGGCAGACAGCAGAAGCAAGACAAACCACAATCCTGCAGCCTGTGGAACAAAAACCACATTCACAGAAAGATAGACAAGATGAAAAGGCAGAGAGCTATGTACCAGATGAAGGAAGAAGATAAAACCCCAGAAAAACAACTAAATGAAGTGGAGATAGGTAACCTTCCAGAAAAATAACTCAGAATAATGATAGTGAAGATGATCCAGGACCTCAGGAAAAGAATGGAGGCAAAGATCGAGAAGATGCAAGAAAATTTTAACAAAGACCCAGAAGAATTAAAGAACAAACAAACAAACATGAACAATACAATAACTGAAATGAAAACCACACTAGAAGGAATCAGTAGCAGAATAACTGAGGCAGAAGAGCGGATAACTGACCTGGAAGACAGAATGGTGGAATTCACTGCTGTGGAACAGAATAAAGAAAAAAGAATGAAAAGAAATGAAGACAGCCTAAGAGACCTCTGGGACAACATTAAACGCAACAACATTCGCATTATAGGGGTCTCAGAAGGAGAAGAGAGAGAGAAAGGACCAGAGAAAATATTTGAAGAGATTATAGTCAAAAACTTCCCTAACATGGGAAAGCAAATAGCCACCCAAGTCCAGGAAGCACAGTGAGTCCCATACAGGATAAACCCAAAGAGAAACATGCTGAGACACATAGTAATCAATTTGGCAAAAATTAAAGACAAAGAAAAATTATTGAAAGCAGCAAGGGAAAACTGGCAAATAACATACAAGGGAAGTCCCATAAGGTTAACAGCTGATTTCTCAGCAGAAACTCTACAAGCCAGAAGGGAGTGGCATGATATATTTAAAGTGATGAAAGGGAAGAACCTACAACCAAGATTACTCTACCCCAGAAGGATCTCATTCAGATTCGATGGAGAAATCAAAAGCTTCACAGACAAGCAAAAGCTAAGAGAATTCAGCACCACGAAACCAGCTCTACAATAGATGCTAAAGGAACTTCTCTAAGTGGGAAACACAAGAGAAAAAAGGACCTACAAAACAAACCCAAAACAATTAAGAAAATGGTCATAGGAACATACATATCAATAATTACCTTAAACATGAATGGATTAAATGCTCCAAGCAAAAGACACAGGCTTACTGAATGTATACAAAAATAAGACCCATATATATGCTGTCTACAAGAGACCCACTTCAGACCTAGGGACACATACAGACTGAAAGTGAGGGGGTGGAAAAAGATATTCCATACAAATGGAAATCAAAAGAAAGCTGGGGTAGCAATACTCATATCAGAAATAATAGACTTTAAAATAAAGAATGTTTACAAGAGACAAGGAAGGACACTATATAATGATCAAGGGATCAATCCAAGAATAAGATATAACTATTATAAATATATATGCACACAACATAGGAGCACCTCAATACATAAGGCAACTGCTAACAGCTATAAAAGAGGAAATTGACAGTAACACAATAATAGTAGGAGATGTTAACACCTCACTTACACCAATGGACAGATCATCCAAAATGAAAAATTATAAGGAAACAGAAGCTTTAAATGACACAATAGAGCAGATAGATTTAGATGATATTTATAGGACATTCCATCCAGAAACAGCAGATGACACCTTCTTCTCAAGTGTGCATGGAACATTCTCCAAGATAGACCACATCTTCGGTCACAAATCAAGCCTCAGTAAATTTAACAAAATTGAAATCATACCCAGCATCTTTTCTGACCACAACGCTTTGAGATTAGAAATGAATTACAGGGAAAAAAACACAAACACATGGAAGCTAAACAATACGTTACTAAATAACCAAGAGATCACTGAAGAAATCAAAGAGGAAATCAAAAAATAGCTAGAGACAAATGACAATGAAAACACGAGATCCAAAACCTATGGGATGTAGCAAAAGCAGTTCTAAGAGGGAAGTTTATAGCTATACAAGCCTACCTCAAGAAACAAGAAAAATCTCAAATAAACAATCTAACCTTACACCTAAAGGAACTAGAAAGAAGAACAAACAAAACCCAAAGTTAGCAGAAGGAAATAAATCATAAAGATCAGAGCAGAAATAAATGAAATAGAAACAAAGAAAACAATAGCAAAGATCAATAAAACTAAAAGCTGGTTCTTTGAGAAGATAAACAAAATTGTTAAAATATTAGCAAGACTCATCAAGAAAAAGAGTGAGAGGACTCGAATCGATAAAATTAGAAATGAAAAAGGAGAAGTTACAACAGACACTGAAGAAATACAAAGCATCCTAAGAGACTACTACAAGCAACTCTATGCCAATAAAATGGACAACCTGGAAGAACTGGACAAATTCTTAGAAAGGTATAACCTTCCAAGACTGAACCAGGAAGAAACAGAAAATATGAACAGACCAATCACAAGTAATGAAATTGAAACTGTGATTAAATATCTTCCAACAAACAGAAGTCCGGGACCAGATGGCTTCACAGGTGAATTCTATCAAAAATTTAGAGAAGAGCTAACACCCATCCTTCTCAAACTCTTCCAGAAAAACTGCAGAGGCAGGAACACTCCCAAACTCATTTTATGAGGCCACCATCACTGTGATACCAAAACTAGACAAAGATAGTACAAAAAAAGAAAATTATAGAACCTATATCACTGATGAATATAGATGCAAAAATCCTCAACAAAATACTAGCAAACAGAATCCAATAGCATATTTAAAGGATCATACACCATGATCAAGTGGGATTTATCCCAAGGATGCAAGGATTCTTCAATATATGCAAATCAATCAATATGATACACCATATTAACAGACTGAAGAATAAAAACCATATGATCATCTCAATAGATGCAGAAAAAGCTTTTGACAAAATTCAACACACATTTATTTTAAAAACTCTCCAGAAAGTGGGCATAGAGGGAACCTACCTCAACATAATAAAGGCCATATATGACAAACCCACAGCAAACATCATTCTCAATGGCGAAAAACTGAAAGCATTTCCTCTAAGATCAGGAACAAGACAAAGATGTCCACTTTCTCCACTATTATTCAACATAGTTTTGGAAGTCCTAGCCACGGCAATCTGAGAAGAAAAAGAAATAAAAAGAATACAAATTGGAAAAGAAGAAGTAAAACTGTCACTGTTTGCAGATGACATGATACTATACATAAAGAATCCTAAAAATGCCACCAGAAAACTACTAGAGCTAATCAATTAATTTGGTAAAGTTGCAGGATACAAAATTAATGCACAGAAATCTCTTGCATTCCTATACACTAATGATGAAAAATCTGAAAGAGAAATTAAGGAAAAAACTCCCATTTACCATTGCAACAAAAAGAATAAAATACCTAGGAATAAACCTACCTAGGGAGACAAAATACCTGTATGCAAAAAACTACAAGACACTGATGAAAGAAATTAAAGATGCTACCAAGAGATGGAGAGATATACCATGTTCTTGGATTGGAAGAATCAAGATTGTGAAAATGACTATACTACCCAAAGCAATCTACAGATTCAATTCAATCCCGATCAAATTACTAATGGCATATTTTACAGAACTAGAACAAAAAATCTGAAAATTTGTATAGAGACACAAAAGACCATGAATAGCCAAAGCAATCTTGAGGGAAAAAAACAGAGCGGGAGGAATCAGACACCCTGACCTCAGACTATACTACAAAGATACAGTAATCAAGACAATATGGTACTGGCACAAAAGCAGAAACATAGATCATTGGAACAAGATAGAAAGCCCAGAGATAAACACACACACCTATGGTCACGTAGCCTATGACAAAGGAGGCAAGGATATACAATGGAGAAAAGACAGTCTCTTCAATAAGGGGTGCTGGGAAAACTGGACAGCTACCTGTAAAAGAATGAAATTAGAACACTCCCTAACACCATATACAAAAATAAACTCTAAAAATAAAAATAAAAAATAAATAAATGGATTCAAGTCCTAAATGTAAGACCAGACACTATAAAATTCTTAGAGGAAAACATAGGAAAAACACTCGTTGACATAAATCACAGCAAGATCTTTTTTGATCCACCTCCTGGAGTAATGGAAATAAAAAGAAAAATAAACAAATGGGACCTAATGAAACTTCAAAGCTTTTGCACAGCAAAGGAAACCATAAACAAGACGAAAAGGCAACCCTCAGAATGGGAGAAAATATTTGCAAATGAATCAACGGACAAAGGATTAATCTCCAAAATATATAAACAGCTCATGCAACTCAAAATTAAGGAAACAAACAACCCAATCCCAAAATGGGCAGAAGACCTAAATAGACATTTCTCCAAAGAAGACATACAAATGGCCAAGAAGCACATGAAAAGCTGCTCAACATCACTAATTATTAGAGAAATGCAAATCAAAACTACAATGAGATATCACCTCACACCGTTAGAATGGGCATCATCAGAAAATCTACAAACAATAAATGCTGGAGAGGGTGTGTAGAAAAGGGAACACTCTTGCACTGTTGGTGGCAATGTAAATTGATACAGCCACTATGTAGAAAAGTATGGAGGTTCCTTAAAAAACTAAAAATAGCATTACCATATGATCCAGCAATCCCACTACTGGGCATATACCCAGAGAAAACCATAATTCATAAGGACGCATGCACCCCAAAGTTCATTGCAGCACTATTTACAATAGCCAGGTCATGAAAGCAACCTAAATGCCCTTCGACAGACGAATGGATAAAGAAGGTATGGTATATATATACAATGAAATACTACTCAGCCATAAGAAGGAACGAAATTGGGTCATTTGTTGAGATGTGGATGGATCTAGAGACTGTCATACAGAGTGAAGTAAGTCATAAAGAGAAAAACAAATATCGTATATTAACACATGTATGTGGAACCTAGAAAAATGGTACAGATGAACTGGTTTGCAGGGCAGAAGTTGAGACACAGATGTAGAGAATGAACATATGGACACCAAGGGGGGAAGACTCAGGGGGGTGGGGATGGTGGTGTGATGAATTGGGCAATTGGGATTGACATGTATACACTGACGTGTATAAAATTGATGACTAATAAGAACCTGTGGCATAAAAAAATAAATAAAATAAAATTTAAAAATTAAAAAAATACTTTGTGTATGCTGATGACTTTATAGATACAATACCCTATGAAAGACATACCCTATGAAAGAAATAATTGATAAGCTGGACTTCGTTAAAATTAAGAACTTCTGCTCTATGAAAGACAATGTCAAGAGAATAAAACAAGGCCCAGAATGGGAGAAAATTTTTACAAAAGACGCTTCTGATAAAAGCCTGGTTATATAAATATACAAAGAACTCTTAAAACTCCACAACAAGGAAACAAATCCAATTTAAAAATTGTTCAAAAATTTTAATGGAAATCTCACCAATGAAGAGATACTGATGGCACATAAGCTTATGAAAAAATGCTCCACATTATTAGTCATCAGGGAAATGCAAATTAAAACAATAATGAGATACCACCACACATTTATTAGAATGTCCAAAATACAGAACACTGGAAACACAATGCTGGCAAGGATTTGGAGCAACAGAAACTCTCATTCTTTACTGGAGAGAATGCAGAATGGTATAAACATTTTGGACGATAGTTTGGCGGTTTCTTACATAACTGAACATACTCTTACCAAATAATTCAACAATCATTCTCCTTGGTATTTACCCAAGGGAATTAAAATCTTATATCCACACAAAAACTTGCCCACAGATGTTTGTAGCAACTTTATTCATAATTGCTAAAATATGAAAGCAACTGATATTTCCTTCAGTAGGTGAATGTGCAAATAAACTGTGGTACATCCAGAAAATGGAACATTATGCAACACTAAAAAAATCGAGATACCAAACTGTGAAAATACATACAGGAAACTTAAGTGCATATTACTAAGTGAAAAAGCCAATCTCAAAAGACTATATACTGTATAATTCCAGCTATAGGACTTTCCCTTTACTAGAAAAGGTAAAATTTTATAGACAGCAAGATTAGTGGTTGCCAGCAGTTGGGGAGGGAGGAATAAATAGGTGGAGCACAGAGGATTTTTAGGACAGTGAAAATACTCTGTATGACACCATGATGATACATACATGTCATTATACATTTGTCCAAATCCATAGAATGTACGACACCAAGAGTGAACCCTAATATTAAACTATGGACTTTGGTCATTATGATGTGTCAGTGTAGGTTCATCATTTGTAACAAATATCCCACTCTTATGGGAGATGTTGATAATGGGGGAGACTATGCATGTGTGGGGGCAGGGGTATCTGGAAAAACTCTGTACCTTCCCCTCAATTTTGCTGTGAACCTAAAACTGCTCAAAAAAATAAAGTCTTAATTTTAAAAAATCAAGGTCCCACAAAATAATTTAGGTACACAGAGTCGAATAGCAAATACCTTTTATTTTATATGAGGCATATGTATATGCATTATATTTGCTTAAAAATGAGAATAATTATTGATATGCATGAACATTTGTAGGCTTATATTTTGTCATGAACCAAGCAGCATGGAAAAACAATTGTTATTTTAAAATACAAATAAAACCTAGAATCTGTCATACAGAGTGAAGTAAGTCAGAAAGAGAAAAACAAATGCCGTATGCTAACACATATATCTGGAATCTAAAAAAAAAAAGTTCTGAAGAACCTAGTGGCAGGACAATAATGGAGACGCAGACATAGAGAATGGACTTTAGGACATGGGGAGGGGTAGGTGTAAGCTACAAAGTGAGAGAGTGGCATGGACATGTATACATGACCAAATGTAAAATATATAGCTAGTGGGAAGCAGCCATATAGCACAGGGAGATCTGCTCGGTGCTTTGTGACCACCTAGAGGGGTGGGATAGGGAGGGTGGGAGGGAGATGCAAGAGGGGTGGGGATATGGGGATATATGTATATGTATAGCTGACTCATTTTGTTGTACAGCATAAACTAACACAACATTGTAAACAAGTATACTCCAATAAAGATGTTTAAATAAATAAATTAAATTAAATACAAAGAAAAAGAAAAAATATTGAAATCATCTATTGGAGCAAATGTGTAGAAATAGGAGAACCCTTGTAAACTGCTGCTAAGAATGTGTTTACCACCAAACATTTGGAAAGCAATGTGACAATATTATTAAAATTTTTAAATGCACATAACCTTTGAGACAGAAATTTCAGTTCTGAAAATCTGTAATAGATAATATAAGCATCAGCACATAAGGTATAACTATAAGGATATTTATTGAAGGATTATTTATAAGGGAATAAAATCTGGAAACTACTTGAAAGTCCACCAATAGGTTGAATAAATTGTGATAGATCTAACTTATGGAATACTATGTAGCTATTTAAAACAATGGGCTGAGTCTTTGCGTATTGACCAGGGAGATATCCATGAAAATTGTTAAATGAAAAAAAGCAGGCTTCAAGTTAATATACTTAGGAGGTCACAATTTCATTTAAAATAGCTTTTGTTGGTCCAGATCAAGATGGTGTGGTAGGAAGATCGTGAGCTCATCTCCTCCCATGGATGCACCAAAACTACCACTACTTATAGAACAACAATCTCCAAGAATGACCTGAAGACAAGCAGAACAGATTTTCTACAACAAAGGATACAAACAAAAGGCCATATCAAGATAGGTAGGAGAGGCAGAGAGGTAGTCTAGTCAGAAGCCACTCTCCTAGTGCAGCAACCCCCAAGCAGGAGGAATATCAAAACTACAAAGGTCTGCTCTAAGTAGAAAGGGCTCTGAGTCCTATGTCAGACTCCCCAGCCCAGAGGACTGCATTGGGAAGTAAAGTCCCCATATTGTGTGGCTTTGAAACCAGCCAGGCTTATGTCCAGAAGAGCCAGAGGCTGTAGAAAACAGAGACTGTACTCTTGAAGGGTTCATGTACATATTCATTTACTCAAAGGCCCAATTGCAGAGGCAGCAGCTTACAGAGTACCTGTGTCATATGAGAAAGAGATAAATTGACTAATTTCAGGGCATGTGATAGAATAGAATCTGGTGGAACTTTCTCTGGGCATAGAAGTGACAATAGGTGTCATTTTTTAAAAAAATCTTTCACCTAGCTGGCCTGACAGTTATGGGTACCATTTCTGTCACTCTCCACCAACCTAGCTAACACCATGACCCGACCACACAGGCGCTTCCTCAGTATCTCTGCCCTGCCCCACCCAGTGGGCCACCTTGGCCAGCACCAGTGCCCCTCCCAAAGTGCTCTCAATCCAGGGGGCCAGCTCCAAACACCAGCATGCCAACAGCAGTCATAGGCAGTCCTCATAGTCCACAGGGCCAGAGACAAGTCCCACCCATCAGGATGTCCATAGCAGTCATGACCAACCCATAGAGCCAGCAATGCCGGGAACCAAACCCATACACCAGCATACACACAGAAGTATCAGCCAAGCCTCACAGCCAGCCAGTCTGGGGACCAGCACTGCCCACCAGTGTACCCATAGCAACCAGAGCCCAACCAAACACACCTGGAAAAACTGGCTTTGATGACTGGAGAGATTGTACCAGTGGGCCTCACAGGACATCTTCCACATAATGCCACTCTTTCAAGATAGGGAAATATAGCTGATATACCTAACACATAGAAACAAACACAGAGAGTTAGGTAAAATAAAGGAGACAAAGGAATACCTTCCAAAAAAAAGAACAAGACAAAAGCTCACTAAAGGAAAGGCAGATAAGCAGTTTACCAGGAAAAGAGTTCAAAGCAATAGTTAAATACATGCCCACCAAACTCAGGAGAGAAATGGATGCACTCAGTGAGAACTTCAACAAAGAGATAGAAAATACAAAAAAAGAACCAAATGGATCTCAAGAATACAATAACTGAAATGAAAATTACAATAGAGGGAATCGACAACAGATTAGAGTATGCAGAAGAATGGACTAATGATCTGGAAGACAAGGTAGTGGAAATCACCCAATCAGAACAGCAAAAAGAAAAAAGGCTTAAAAATGAAGACAGGAGAGGGGAAATATGGCGGAAGAGTAAGATGTAGAGATCACGTTCCTCCCCACAGAAACATCAGAAATACATCTACACGTGGAACAACTCCTACAGAATACCTACTGAATGCTGGCAGAAGACATCAGACCTCCAAAAAGGCAAGAAACTCCCCACGTACCTGGGTAGGGCAAAAGAGAAAAGAATAAACAGAGACAAAAGAATAGGAATGGGACCTGCACCAGTGGGAGGGAGCCGTAAAGGAGGAAAGGTTTCCACACACTAGAAGTCCCTTCATGGGCAGAGACTGCGGGTGGCAGAGAGGGGAGTTTTGGGGCCATGGAGGAGAGCGCAACAACAGGGGTGCGGAGGGCAAAGCGAGGAGATTCCCGCACAGAGGATCGGTGCTGACCAGCACTCACCAGCCCAAGAGGCTTGTCTGCTCACCCGCTGGGGTGGGCGGGGCTGCCAGCTGAGGCTCAGGCTTCTGTTGGAGCCCAGGGAGAGGACTGAAGTTGGCATCATGAACACAGCCTGAAGGGGGTTAGTGCGCCACGGCTAACCGGGAGGGGGTCTGGGGAAAAGTCTGGACCTGCCGATGAGGCAAGAGACTTTTTCTTCCCTCTTTGTTTCCTGGTGCATGAGGAGAGGGGCTAAGGATCGCTGCTTAAAGGAGCTCCAGAGACGGGTGCGAGCCGCGGCTAACAGCGTGGACACCAGAGATGGGCATGAGACACTAAGGCTGCTTCTGTCACCACCAAGAAATCTGTGTGCAAGCACAGGTCACTATCCATACCTCCCTTCCCGGGAGCCTATGCAGCCTGCCACTGCCAGGGTCCCAGAATCCAGGGACAACTTCCCCGGGAGAAAGCACGGTGCACCTCAGGCTGGTGCAACGTCATGCTGGCCTCTGCCGCTGCAGGCTTGCCGCGCACTCCATACCCCTCCCCCCCCGGCCTGAATAAGCCAGAGCCCCCAAATCAGCAGCTCCATTAAGCCCGTCCTGTCTGAGCCAAGGACAGACACCCTCCGGCGACCTACAAGCAGAGGTAGGGCCAAAACCAAAGCTGAACCCCGGGAGCTGTGCAAACAAAGAAGAGAAAGGGGGCTTCCCTGGTGGCGCAGTGCTTGAGAGTCCGCCTGCCGATGCAGGAGACGCGGGTTCGTGCCCCGTTTCGGGAAGATCCCACATGCCGCGGAGCGGCTGGGCCCGTGAGCCATGGCCGCTGAGCCTGCGCGTCCGGAGCCTGTGCTCCGCAAATGGGGGAGGCCACGACAGTGAGAGGCCCGCATAACGCAAGAAAAAAAAAAAAAAAAAGAATAGGGGGGGGTTTTTCATGTTGGAGCAGCGGATTAAATCTCCAAAATCAACTTGATGTACCATGCATCTGTGGAATACCTGAATAGACAACAAATCATCCCAAATTGAGGAGGTGGACTTTGAGAGCAAGATTTATTATTTTTTCCCCTTCTCCTCTTTTTGTGAGTGTGTATGTGTATGTTTCTGTGTGACATTTTGTCATATAGCTTTGCTTTCACCATTTGTCCTAGGGTTCTATCTGTCTGGTTTTTTTTTGTTTGTTTCTTTCTTTCTTTTACTTTTAAACAAAATTTTAATAATTATTTTTTATTTTAATAACTTTATTTTATTTTACCTTTATTTTATTTTATTTTATCCTCTTTCTTTCCTGCTTGCTAATTTTTCTTCCTTTTATTCTGAGCCATGTGGATGAAAGGCTCTTGGTGTTACAGCCAGGAGTCAGTGCTGTGCTACTCAGGTGGGAGAGCCAACTTCAGAACACTGGTCCACAAGAGACCTCCCAGCTCCATGTAATATCAAATGGCGAAAATCTCCCAGAGATCTCCATCTCAACGCCAACACCCAGCTTCACTCAATGACCCGCAAGTTACAGTGCTGGACACCCTATGCCAAAACAACTAGCAAGAAAGGAACACAAGCCCACCCATTAGCAGAGAGGATGTCTAAAATCATAATAAGGCAACAGACACCCCAAAACACAGAACCAGACGTGGACCTCCCAACCAGAAACACAAGATCCAGCTGAATCCACCAGAACACAGGCACTAGTCCCCTCCACCAGGAAGATGACACAACACAGTAAACCAACTTTAGCCACTGGGAACAGACACCAAAAACAACGGGAACTACAAAACTGCAGCCTGCAAAAAGGAGACCCCAAACACAGTAAGATAAGCAAAATGAGAAGACAGAAAAACACACAGCGGATGAAGGAGCAAGATAAAAACCCACCAGACCTAACAAATGAAGAGGAAATACGCAGTATACCTGAAAAAGAATTCAGAGTAATGGTAGTAAAGATGATCCAGAATCTTGGAAATAGAATAGACAAAATGCAAGAAACATTTAACAAGGAAATAGAAAAACTAAAGATGAAACAAGCAAGGATGAACAACCAATAAATGAAATTTAAAATACTGTAGAAGGGATCAATAGCAGAATAACTGAAGCAGAAGAATGGATAAGTGACCTGGAAGATACATCAGTGGAAATAAATACTGCAGAGCAGAATAAAGAAAGAAGAATGAAAAGAACTGAGGACAGTCTCAGAGACCTCTGGGACAACATTAAATGCACCAAAATTCGAATTATAGGGGTTCCAGAAGAAGAAGAGAAAAAGAAAGGGACTGAGAAAATATTTGAAGAGATTATAGTTGAAAACTTCCCTAATATGGGAAAGGAAATAGTTAATCAAGTCCAGGAAGCAAGAGAGACCCATACAGGATAAATCCAAGGAGAAATACATCAAGACACATATTAATCAAACTGTCAAAAATTAAATAAAAAGAAAGCATATTAAAAGCATCAAGGGATAACCAACAAATAAAAGACAAGGGAATCTCCATAAGGTTAACAGCTGATCTCTCAGCAGAAACTCTGCAAGCCAGAAGGGAGTGGCAGGACATACTGAAAGTGATGAAGTAGAAAAACCTACAACCAAGATTACTCTACCCAGCAAGTATCTCATTCAGATTTGATGGAGAAATTAAAACCTTTACAGACAAGCAAAAGCTGAGAGAGTTCAGCACCACCAAACCAGCTTTACAACAAATGCTAAAGGAACTTCTCTAGACAAAAACACAAGAGAAGGAAAAGTCCTATAATAACGAACCCAAAACAATTTAGAAAATGGGAATAGGAACATTACCCAAAACAATTAAGAAAATGGGAATAGGAACATACCTATCGATAATTACCTTAAATGTAAATGGATTAAATGCTCCATTTAATCCATATATATGCTGTCTACAAGAGACCCACTTCAGACCTAGAGACACATACAGACTGAAAGTGAGGGGATGGAAAAAGATATTCCATGCAAATGGAAACCAAAAGAGAGCTGGAGTAGCCATTCTCATATCAGACAAAATAGACTTTAAAATAAAGACTATTACAAGAGAAAAAGAAGGACACTACATAATGATCAAGGGATCAAACCAAGAAGAAGATATAACAATTGTAAATATATATGCACCCAACATAGGAGCACCTCAATACATAAGGCAAATACTAACAGCTATAAAACGGAAAATCGACAGTAACACATTCATAGTAGGGGACTTTTACACCGCACTTTCACCAATGGACAGATCATCCAAAATGAAAATAAATAAGGAAACACAAGCTTTAAATGATACATTAAACAAGATGGACTTAATTGATATTTATGGGACATTCCATCCAAAAACAACAGAATACACATTTTTCTCAAGTGCTCATGGAACATTCTCCAGGATAGATCATATCTTGGGTCACAAATCAAGACTTGGTAACTTGAAGAACATTGAAATTGTATCAAGTATCTTTTCTGACAACAACGCAATCAGACTAGATATCAATTACAGGAAAAGATCTGCAAAAATACAAACACATGGAGGCTAAACAATACACGACTTAATAATGAAGTGATCACTGAAGAAATCAAAGAGTAAATCAAAAAATACCTAGAAACAAATGACAAGGGAAACAAAACGACCCAAAACCTATGGGATGCAGCAAAAGCAGTTCTAAGAGGGAAGTTTATAGCAATACAATCCTACCTTAAGAAACAGGAAACATCTCGAATAAACAACCTAAACTTGCACCTCAAGCTATTAGAGAAAGAAGTGGGAAAAAAACCCCCAAAGTTAGCAGAAGGAAAATAATCATAAAGATCAGATGAGAAATAAATGAAAAAGAAATGAAGGAAACGGCAGCAAAGATCAATAAAACTAAAAGCTGGTTCTTTGAGAAGATAAAAAATATTGATAAACCATTAGGCAGACTCATCAAGAAAAGGGAGAAGAGTGAAATCAATAGAATTAGAAATGAAAAAGGGGAAGTAACAACTGACACTGCAGAAATAAAAAAGATCATGAGAGATTACTGAAAGCAACTCTATGCCAATAAAATGGACATCCTGGAAGAAATGGACAAATTCTTAGAAATGCACAACCTGCCAAGACTGAAAAAGGAAGAAATAGAAAATATGAACAGACCAATCACAAGCACTGAAATTGAAACTGTGATTAAATATCTTCCAACAAACAAAAGCCCAGGACCAGATGGCTTCACAGGCGAATTCTATCAAACATTTAGAGAAGAGCTAACATCTATCTTTCTCAAACTCTTCCAAAATATAGCAGAGGAAGGAACACTCCCAACCTCATTCTATGAGGCCAACATCACCCTGATACCAAAAACCAGACAAGGATATCACAAAGAAAGAAAACTGCAGGCCAATATCACTGATAAACATAGATGCAAAAATCATGAACAAAATATTAGCAAACAGAATCCAACAGCACATTAAAAGCATCATACACCATGATCAAGTGGGGTTTATTCCAGGAATGCAAGGATTTTTCAATATATGCAAATCAATCAATGTGATACATCATATTAACAAATTGAAGGAGAAAAACCATATGGTCATCCCAATAGATGCAGAGAAAGCTACTGACAAAATTCAACACCCATTTATGATAAAAACCCTGCAGAAAGTAGGCATAGAGAGAAGTTTCCTCAACATAATAAAGGCCATATATGACAAACCCACAGCCAACATCATCCTCAATGGTGAAAAGCTGAAAGCATTTCCACTAAGATCAGGAACGAAACAAGGTTGCCCACTCTCACCACTCTTGTTCAACATAGTTTTGGAAGTTTTAGCCACAGCAATCAGAGAAGAAAAGGAAATAAAAGGAATGCAAACCAAAAAAGAAGAAGTAAAGCTGTAACTGATTGCAGATGACATGATACTATACACAGAGAATCCTAAAGATCCTACCAGAAAGCTACTAGAGCTAATCAATGAATTTGGTAAAGTAGCAGGATACAAAATTAATGCACAAAAATCGCTGGTATGCCTGTACACTAATGATGAAAAATCTGATAGTGAAATCAAGAAAACACTCCCGTTTACCACTGCAAAAAAAAAAGAATAAAATATCTAGGGATAAACCCACCTAATGAGACAAAAGACCTGTATGCAGAAAATTATAAGACACTGATGAAAGAAATTAAAGATGATACAAATAGATGGAGAGATATATCATGTTCTTGGATTGGAAGAATCAACACTTTGAAAATGACTCTACAAGCCAAAGCAATCTACAGATTAAATGCAATCACTATCAAACTACCACTGTCATTTTTCATAGAACTTGATCAAAAAATTTTACAATTTGTATGGAAACACAAAAGACCCCGAACACCCAAAGCAATCTTGAGAACAAAAAATGGGGCTGGAGGAATCAGGCTCCCTGACTTCAGACTATACTATAAAGCTACAGTAATCAAGACAGTATGGTACTGGCAAAAAACAGTAAAATAGATCAATGGAAGAGGATGGAAAGCCCAGAGATAAACACACGCACATATGGTCACCTTAACTTTGATAAAGGAGGCAGGAATGTACAGTGGAGAAAGGACAGCCTCTTCAATAAGTGGTGCTGTGAAAACTGGATAGGTATATATAAAAGTATGAGATTAGATCACTCCCTAACACCATACACAAAAATAAGCTCAAAATGGATTAAAGACCTAAATATAAGGCCAAAAACTATCAAACTTTTGGAGGAAAACATAGGCAGAACACTCTATGACATAAATCACAGCAAGATCCTTTTTGACCCACCACCTAGAGAAATGGAAATAAAAACAAAAATAAACAATTGGGACCTAATGAAAAATAAATGCTTTTGCACAGCAAAGGAAACCATAAACAAGACAAAAAGACATCCCTCAGAATGGGAGAAAATATTTGCAAATAAAGCAACTGAAAAAGGAATAATCTCCAAAATTTACAAGCAGCTCATGCAGCTCAATAACAAAAAAACAAAAACCCCAATCCAAAAATGGGCAGAAGACCTAAATAGACATTTCTCCAAAGAAGATATACAGACTGCCAACAAACACATGAAAGAATGCTCAACATCATTAATCATTAGAGAAATGCAAATCAAAACTACAATGAGATATCATCTCACACCAGTCAGAATGGCCATCATCAAAAAATCTAGAAACAATAAATGCTGGAGAGGGTGTGGAGAAAAGGGAACACTCTTGCACTGCTGGTGGGAATGTGAATTGGTTCAGCCACTATGGAGAACAGTATGGAGGTTCCTTAAAAAACTACAAATAGAACTACCATGTGACCCAGCAATCCCACTACTGGGCATATACCCTGAGAAAACCATATTTCAAAAAGAGTCATGTACCAAAATGTTCATTGCAGCTCTATTTACAATAGCCTGGAGATGGAAACAACCTAAGTGCCCATCATCGGATGAATGGATAAAGAAGATGTGGCACACATATACAATGGAATATTACTCAGCCATAAAAAGAAACGAAATTGAGCTATTTGTAATGAGGTGGATAGACCTAGAGTCTGTCATGCAGAGTGAAGTAAGTCAGAAAGAGAAAGACAAATACTGTATGCTAACACATATATATGGAATTTAAGAAAAAAAATGTTATGAAGAACCTAGGGGTAAGACAGGAATAAACACAGAGACCTACCGGAGAATGGACTTGAGGATATGGGGACGGGGAAGGGTGAGCTGTGATAGGGCGAGAGAGAGACATGGACATATATATACTAACAAATGTAAAGGTAGATAGCCAGTGGGAAGCAGCCGCATGGCACAGGGAAACCGGCTCGGTTCTTTGTGGCTGTCTGGAGGGGTGGGATAGGGAGGGTGGGAGGGAGGGAGACAAAGAGGGAAGAGATATGGGAACATATATATATGTATAACTGACTCACTCTGTTATAAAGCAGAAATACCAGCTCGGTGCTTTATGACCGCCTGGAGGGGTGGGATAGGGAGGGTGGGAGGGAGGGAGACGAAGAGGGAAGAGACATGGGAACATATGTATATGTATAACAGATTCACTTTGCTATAAAGCAGAAACTAACAAACCATTGTAAAGCAATTATACCCCAATAAAGATGTTAAAAAAATAAAAATAAAAATAAATAAATAATTTTTAAAAAAAGAAACGAAATTGAGATATTTTTATTGAGGTGGATGGACCTAGAGTCTTTCATACAGAGTGAAGTAAGTCAGAAACAAAAAGACAAATACCATGTTCTAACATATATATATGGAATTTAAGGAAAAAATTTTCATGAAGGACCTAGGGGTAAGACAGGAATAAAGACACAGACCTACTAGAGAATGTACTTGAGGATATGGGGAGAGAAAAGTGTAAGCTGTGACAAAGTGAGAGAGTGGCATGGACATATATACACTACCAAACATAAAATAGATAGCTAGTGGGAAGCAGCCGTATAGTACAGGGAGATCATCTCAGTGCTTTGTGACCACCTAGAGGGGTGGGATTTGGAGGGTGGGAGGGAGGGAGATGCAGGAGGGAAGAGATATGGGAACATATGTATATGCATAACTGATTCACTTTGTTATAAACCGAAACTAACACACCATTGTAATGCAATTATACTCCAATAAAGATTAAAAAATAATGAAGACAGTTTAAGGGACCTCTGGAACAAAATCAAGCATACTAACATTCACATTGTAAGGGTCCAGGAAGGAAAAGATAGAGAGAAAAGTACAGAAAACCTATCTGAAGAAATAACAGCTGAAAACTTCCCTAACCTGGTGAAGGAAACAGACATCTACGTCCAGGAAGCAGAGAGGAGTCCCAAACAAAATGAACCCAAAGAAATGTACACCAAGAAAAATTATAATTAAGATGTCAAAAGTTAAATATAAAGATAGAATCTTAAAGCAGCAACAGAACAACAACTAATTATATATGAGGGAACCAATAGAAGTCTACCAGCTGATTTTTCAGGAGAAACTTTAGAGGCCAGAAGGGACTGGGATGATATATTCAAAGGGCTGAAGGAAAAAAAAACTTACAAACAAAAATACTCTACTCAGCAAAATTGTTCAGAATTGGAGAGATCAGGGTTTTCCCAGACAAGCAAAAGCTAAAGGAGTTCATTATATGGACTTCTTTAAACAGAATATAAAAGAAAAGAAAAGGCCATATTTAGAAATAAGAAAATCATGAAAGAAAAACTCTCCCTGGTAAAGGGAAACATATAGTAAAAGTAGTGAATCAATCACCTATAAAGCTTGTATGAAGGTTAAAAGACAAAATTAGTAAAATCATCTATATCTAAAATAATAAAACAATACAAAATATTAAAATATGTAAAGTATGATGTCAAAAACATAAGACAAGAAAGGGAGAGTAAAAAGGTAGTGCTTTTAAAATATGCCAGAACATAAGCAACCATTAAATTAAAGTAGACTGCTATATACATAGGTTGTTTTTTTTTTAACATCTTTATTGGAGTATAATTGCTCTACAATGTTATATTAGTTTCCGCTTTAAAACAAACTGAATCAGCCATACATATACATATATCCCCATATCTCCTCCCTCTTGCGTCTCCCTCCAACCCTCCCTATCCCACCCCTCGAGATGGACACAAAGCACCGAGCTGATCTCCCTGGGCTATGTGGCTGTTTCCCAATAGCTATCTATTTTACATTTGGTAGTGTATATATCTCCATGCCACTCTCTCACTTCGTCCCAGCTTACCCTTCCCCCTCCCTGTGTCCTCAAGTCCATTCTCTATGTCTGCATCTTTATTCCTGTCCTGCCTCTAGGTTCTTCAGAACCTTTTTTTTTAGATTCCATATATATGTGTTACCATACAGTACTTGTTTTTCTGTTTCTGACTTACTTCACTCTGTATGAGAGACTCTAGGTCCATCGACCTCACTAAAAATAACTCAATTTCATTTCTTTTTATGGCTAATATTCCGTTGTATATATGTGCCACATCTTCTTTATCCATTCATCTGTCAATGGACACTTAGGTTGCTTCCATGTCCTGGCTATTGTAAATAGTGCTGCAGTGAACATTGTGGTACATGTGTGCTTTTGAATTATGGTTTTCTCAGGGTATATGCCCAGTAGTGGAATTGCTGGGTCATATGGTAGTTCTACTTTTGTTTTTTTGTTGTTGTTTTTTTTTAAATTTTTGCGGTACACGGACCTCTCACCGCTGCAGCCTCTCCCGTTGCGGAGCACAGGCTCCGGATGCGCAGGCCCAGCAGCCACGGCCCATGGGCCCAGCCGCTCTGCAGCACGTGGGATCCTCCCGGACCGGGGCACGAACCCTCCTCCCCTGCATCGGCAGGCAGACTCTCAACCACTGCGCCACCAGGGAAGCCCCTATTTTTCGTTTTTTAAGGAACATCCATACTGTTCTCCATAGTGGCTGTATCAATTTACATTCCCACCAACAGTGCAAGAGGGTTCCCTTTAGTCCACACCCTCTACAACACTTATAGTTTGTAGACTTTTTAATGATGGCCACTCTGACCACTGTGATCTTCTTTGGAGAAATGTCTATTTTGTTCTTCCGCCCATTTTTGGATTGGGTTTTTTGTTTTGTTGATATTGAGCTGCATGAGCTGCTTGTAAATTTTGGAGATTAATCCTTTTTCAGTTGCTTCATTTGCAAATATTTTCTCCCATTCTGAGGGTTGTCTTTTGGTCTTGTTTATGGTTTCCTTTGCTATACAAAAGCTTTTAAGTTTCATTAGGTCCCATTTGTTTATTTTTGTTTTTATTTCCATTTCTCTAGGAGGTGGGTCAAGAAGGATCTTGCTGTGATTTATGTCATAGAGTGTTCTGCCTCTGTTCTCCTTTAAGAGTTTTAGAGTTTCTGGCCTTACATTTAGGTCTTTAATCTATTTTGAGTTTATTTTTGTGCATGTAGTTAGGGAGTGTTCTAATTTCATTCTTTTACATGTAGATGTCCAGTTTTCCCAGCACCACTTTTTCAAGAGGCTGTCTTTTCTCCATTGTATATTCTTGCCTCCTTTATCAAAAATAAGGTTACCATATGTGCGTGGGTTTATCTATGGGCTCTCTATCCTGTTCCTTTGATCTATATTTCTGTTTTTGTGAGAGTACCATACTGTATTGATTACTATAGCTTTGTAGTATAGGCTGAAGTCTGGGGGCCTGATTCCTCCAGCTCCATTTTTCTTTCTCAAGGTTGCTTTGGCTATTCAGGATATTTTCTGTTTCCATACAAATTGTGAAGTTATTTGTTCTACTTCTGTGAAAAATGCCATTGGTAGTTTGGTAAGGATTGCATTGTATCTGTAGATTGCTTTTGGTAGTATAGTCATTTTCACAAAGTTAATTCTTCCAATCCAAGAACATGGCATATCTCTCCATCTTTTTGTATTATCTTTAATTTCTTTCATCAGTGTCTTATAGATTTTTGCATACAGGTCTTTTGTCTCCTTAGGTAGGTTTATTCCTAGGTATTTTGTTCTTTTTGTTGCAATGGTAAATGGGAGTGTTTCCTTAACTTTCCTTTCTGATTTTTCATCATTAGTGTATAGGATTGCAAGAGATTTCTGTGCATTCATTTTGTATCCTGTTACTTTATGAAATTCATTGATTAGCTCTAGTAGTTTTCTGGTAGCATCTTTAGGATTCTCTGTGTATACTATCATGTCATCGGCAAACAGCAACAGCTTTACTTCTTCTTTTCTGATTTTGATTCCTTTTATTTCTTTTTCTTCTCTGATTGCTGTGGCTAAAACTTCCAAAACTATGTTGAATAATAGTGGTGAGAGTGGACAACCATGTCCTGGTCCTGATCTTTGAGGAAATGGTTTCAGTTTTTCACCTTTGAGAACAATGTTGGCTGTGAGTTTTTCATATATGGCCTTTATTATGTTGAGGAAAGTTCTGTCTATGCCTACTTTCTGGAGGGTTTTTATCATAAATGAGTGTTGAATTTTGTCAAAAGCTTTTTCTGCATCTATTGAGATGATCATATGGTTTTTATCCTTCAATTTGTTAATATGGTGTATCATATTGATTAATTTGCATATATTGAAAATTCTTTGCATTCCTGGGATAAACTCCAGTTGATCATACTGTATGATCCTTTTAATATTCTGTTGGATTCTGTTTGCTAGAATTTTGTTGGGGATGTTTTCATCTATGTTCTTCAGTGATGTTGGCCTGTAGTTTTCTTTCTTTATGACATCTTTGTCTGGTTTTGCTATCAGGGTGATGTTGGCCTCGTAGAATGAGGTTGGGAGTATATTTTGGAAGGGTTTGAGAAGTACAGTTGTTAGCTCTTCTCAAAATGTTTGATAGAATTTGCCTGTGAAGCCATCTGGTCCTGGACTTTTGTTTGTTGGAAGATTTTTAATCAGAGTTTCAATTTTAGTGCTTGTGATTGGTCTGTTCATATTTTCTATTTCTTCCTGGTTCAGTCTTTGAAGGTTGTGCTTTTCTAAGAATTTTTCCATTTCTTAAATAGGTTTTCATACATGAATCTCATGGTAACCACAAATCAAAAACCTATAACAGATACACAAAAAATAAAAAGAAAGGAATACAAACAAAACACTGAAGAAAGTCATCAAATCACAGAGGGAAAATGAGAGAAGAAAAAACAGAGAAGAAATATAAAAACAAATAGAAATATAAAAACCACCAAGAAACAGTAACAATATGGCAATATGTACATAGCTATCAATGATTACTGTAAATGTATATGAACTAAATGTTCCAATTAAAAGATATAGCATGGCTGAATGGATAAAAAAAACAAGATCCATATATATGCTGCCAAAAAGTGGCTCACTTTAAGAGCTAAAGACACTCAGGCTGAAAATCAGGGGAAGGAGAAAGATATTCCATGAAAATGGAAACCAAAAACAGCTGGGGTAGCAATACTTACATCAGACAAAATAATCTTTAAAACAAAGACTGCAGCAAGAGACAAAGCCATTATATAATGATAAAGGTATCAATCCCAAAAGAGGATATAACACTTGTAAATATCCATACACCCAACATAGGAGCACTGAAATACATAAAGCAAATACATAAAGAAATTTACAGTAATACAATAATATTAGGGTATTTTAACACCCTACTTATAAAACATCAGTGGGGGCTTCCCTGGTGGCACAGTGGTTGAGAGTCCGCCTGCCGATGCAGGGCACACGGGTATGTGCCCTGGTCCGGGAAGATCCCACATGCCGCGGAGTGGCTGGGCCCATGAGCCATGGCCACTGAGCCTGAGCGTCCAGAGCCTGTGCTCTGCAATGGAAGAGGCCACAGCAGTGAGAGGCCCGCATACCACAAAAAAACAAACAAACAAACAAAAATGAACATCAGTGGATAAATCATCCAGACCAAAAAATAATAATAATAATAAGGAAACATTGACTTTAAATGATACATTAGACCAGATAAACTTAGTAGATATATATAACACATTCCACCCCAAAATAGAAGAATACACATTATTTTCAAGTGTACATGGAACATTCTCCAGGATATATCACATGTGAGGTCACAAAACGTCTCAAATTTAAGAAGATTGAAATCATATCAAGCATTTTTTCCAACCACAGTGAGGTAGGACTAGAAATTAATTACAAGAAAGAAACTGAAGAAAACACAAACACCTGGAGTCTAAACAGCATGCTACTAAATGACCAATGTGTCATTGAAGAAATTAGAGGAAATCAATAAATACCTATAGACAAATGAAAACGGAAACACAATATTCCAAAAGCTATGGGACACAGCAAAAGCAGTTCTAAGAGGGAAGTTTACAGTGATACAGGCCTACCTCAGGAAAAATCTCAAATAATCTAAGTTTACATTTAAAGGAAGTAGGAAAAGAAGAACAAACGAAGCCCAAAGTTAGTAGAAAGAAGGAAATGACAAAGATCATAGTGGAAATAAAATAGAGATTTAAAAAAAGTCAGCAATAGAAAAGATCAATGAAACTCATGGCTGCTTCTTTGAAAAGATAAACAAAACTGATAAACCTTTAGCTAGATTCATCAAGAGAAAAAGAGACAGGGTCCAAATAAGTGAAATCGAAAATGAAAAAGGAGAAGTTACAACATATACCACAGAAAAACCAAGTATCATAAGAGATAACTATGAACAACTATACACCAAAATATTAGACAACCGAGAATAAATGGATAAAGTCCTATAAACATAAAATCTTCCAAGACTGAATCAGGAAGAAGTAGAAAATATGAACAGACTGATTACTAGTAATGCAATTGAATCAGTAATCAAAAAACTCCCAACAAACAAAAGTCCAGGGTATCACAGGTGAATTCTACCAAATATTTAAAGAGTTAATATCTATCCTCAAATTATTTCAAAAAAATAAACAGGAAGAAATGTTTCCAAACTTATTTTATGAGGCTAGCATTACTCTGAAACAAAGGCCAGATAAAGACATTACAAAGAAGAAAATTACAGGCCAATATCCCTGATGATCATAGATGCAAAAGTCCTCAACAAATTATTAGCAAGCACAATTCAACAATACATTAAAAGGATCATACACCATGTTCAAGTGGGATTTATTCCAGTGATACAAGGTTGTTTCAACATCCATAAATCAGCAAACATGATACACTGTGTTAACAATGTATAAAAATCATATGATCATCGCAATAGATGCAGAAAAAGCATTTGACGAAATTCAACATCCATTTATGTTAAAATGGGTATAGAGGGAACATCCCTTAGCATAGTAAAGGCCATATATGACCAATCCACAGCTAACATAATACTCAACAATGACAAGCTGGAAATTTTTCCTCTAAAATCAGCAACAAGTCAAGGATTCACACTTTTGCCACTTTTATTCAACATAGTATTGGAAGTCCTAGCCACAGCAATCAGACCAAAAAAGAGATATAAAGCCAGCCAAATTGGAAAGGAAGAAGTAAAACTGTCACTACTTGCACATAACATGACACTATATAAGAAAACTCTAAAGACTCCACCAAAAACTGTTATATCCTATAAATAAATTCAGTAAAGTTGTACTTACAAAGTCAGTAAATAGAATCATTTGCATTTCTATACACTAATAGCAAACTATCAGAAAGAGAAAGTAAAAAAACAATCCTATTTACAATTGCATCAAAAAGAATAAAATACTTAGGAATAAATTTAATCTAGGAAGTGAAAGACCTGTACTCTGGAAACTATAAGGCATTGATGAAAGAAATAGAAGATGACACAAACAAATGGAAATATACACTGTGCTCATGGATTTTAAGAATTAATATTGTTAAAATGTTCATACTATGCAAAGCAATCTACAGATTCAGTGCAATCCCTATCAAAATCCCAATGGCATTTTTTACAGAACTGGAACAAACAATCTTAAAATTTGTATGGAACCACAAAAAAAAACCACCCTGAATAGCCAATGCAGTCTTAAGAAGAAGAACAAAGCTGGAGGTTTTATGTTCCCTGGTTTCAAACTTTATTACAAAGGTATAGTGATCAAAACTGTATGGTACTGACACCAAAACAAAAACAAATACACAGATCAGTGGAACAGAAAAGAGAGCCCAGAAACAAACCTATGCTTACAAGGTCAATTAATTTACGACAAAGGGGCTATGAATATACAGTGGGGAAAAGACAGTCTCTTCAATAAATGGTGCTGGGAAAACTGGACAGCTACATGCAAAAGAATGAAAGTGGACCACTTTTTTTTTGGACCACTTTTTTAATCCCTAAACAAACAAACAAACAAACACCACCCCAAAATGGATTAAAGATGTAAATATAATACCTGAAACTATAAAACTCCTTGAATAAAGCATAGGAAATATGCTCTTTGACATCCATCTTAGCAATAATTTTTTGGATCTGTTTCCTCAGGCAAGGTGAACAAAGGCAAAAATAAACAAATGAGATTATATAAAACTAAAAAGCTTTTGCACAGCAAAGTAAACAATCAACAAAATTTAAAGGTAACCTATGGAATGGGAGAAAATATTTGCAAATCACATATCTGATAAGGTGATAATATCAAAACATATTACAAGCTCATACAACTCAATATCAAAGAAAAAAGCAGTCTGATTAAAAATGGGCAGAAGATCTATATTTTTCCAAAGAAAACATACAGATGGCTAACACGTACATGAAAAGATACTTAACATCACAAATCATCAGGGAAATGCAAATCAAAACCACCATGAGCTATCACCTCACACCTGTCAGAATGGCTACTATCAAAAAGGCTAGAACTAACATGTTGGTGAGGACAGAGGAACCCATGTGCACTGTTGATAGGAATGAAAATTGGTGCAACCACTATGCAAAAGAGCATGAAGGTTCCTCATAAAATTAAAAATAGAACTACCATATGATCCAGAAATTCCACTTGTGGGCATTTATCAGAAGAAAATTAAAATACTAATTAGAATATATATATATATATATATATATACACACACACACACACACATACACCCCTATGTTCATTCCAGCATTATTTACAATAGCCAAGATGTGGGTGCAACCTAAGTGTCCATCAACAGATGAATGGTAAAGAAGATGTGATATGTGTATGTATGTATGTATGTATGTATATATATATATATATATATATATATATATAAAATGGAATATTATTCAGCCATAAAGAAGAATGAAATTGTGCCATTTGCAACAACATGGATAGACTAAGAGGGTGTTATGCTAAATAAAATAAGTCAGTCAGAGGAAGAAAAATACCATATTACTTCACTTATATGTGGAATCTAAAAAGCAAAACAAATTAACAAACAAAACAGAAACAGACCCATAGAAACAGGAAAAAACTGATAGTCTTTAGAGAGGAGGAGTTTGAGGGGTTGGGTGAAATAGATGAAAAGGATTAAGAAGTACAAACTTCCAGTTGTAAAATAAATAAGTCACTGGGATGTAATGTACAGCATAGAGAATAGTCAATAATATTGTAATAACTTTGTGTGGTGACAGATCGTTACTATACATTGTGGTGATCAATTCATATTGTATATAAATGTCTAATCACTATGTCATACACCTGAAACTAAAATAGTTTTTTAAGTTAGCTATACTTCAATAAAAAGTTAAAAAGAAAACTATAATGTAAAAGAATAGCCTTTGTTATGGGTTTGTTTAGGTTTGTAAAAGAATGGAGAATTGTGTGGTAAATAGTAAATACTGTTAACTCACGGAAAGTGAGACTGCAAAGGTGAAGATGAGATTATTATGCTTTACTTTATATACTTTTATTTCATAGTTTTATTGTTACCCTTTTTTTACAATAAAGTTTTATTAGTTTCATAATTTTAATGAAATATCCTTTTTCTCTGGATTTAATTTTCCCTGACTACTATGAAATAGAGCAAGTTTTTATATATTTATTCTTTACTTGTATTTCTTCTTCTGTGAATTGCCTATTCATAGCTTTTGCCCATTTTTCCATTGGGGAGACTTTTTTCTCTATCAATTTTTAATAGCTCCTTGCCTATTAGTGAGATTAAGAATTTTTTGGTCATATATATTGCAAATATTTTTCCAGGTCCATTGAATTATTTTAGTTTTTATGTGATCAAAGCTAACAGTCTTTTCCTGAAGCACTTAAAACAGTAAGTTAGATCTTATGTTTTGCTGTGTATAAAATATTAAGTGAAATAAAACAAGTTGCTGAGTGATATGTATAGTACAATCTTATCTTCTCATTTAAAAAATAGAGGAAAATATATTATGCTTGCATATTTTTATGAGAAAAGATAAAAGTATGGAAAGATGAAACCCAGACTATTAACACTGATTATCTCAATGATGTGAGATGGGAGAAGAAGCGATTATTAACTTTTTCTTTACACATCCATATATGACTTGACTTGTTACAGCAAGTATGTATGGTTATTGTAAATGGAAAAATATTAAAGAATACTATCACTGTGCTTTCAGTATCCTCCTTGGATGAGAATGTATATCATGTAGGGCATGTACCACTCTCACAGATTCTTCTTGGAAGCACTATAAGAGGAATAATTGATTGGATTTGTTCCCTAAATTATGGTTGGGAGAGTAGCGTAGTCATATATTCCCAGAAGTAACACACTATCCCCCCAACACACACACATACACACACAAAAACCTGACCTTAAAGACCCTCTTTAATGTTTGAATACTGCAAAGAGAAAAACAGAAGAAATGGAAGTACATACTTGACTGAGAGTGCACTTTGTGTGGTAACGCCTAGGATCAGGAGGAGGCTAAAGGGAGAGGGAAGGAGGGGTGGCAATGTTTGCATTGCTTGGCACTTGCTCCACATATAAAAATAGATAGTTATGTCTTTGAATTCTAACCAAGTGCAGCATTTGTTCTGTGACTTTATATAAAATGTAGTTTCATGGGTGTGACTTAAGGATAGTACATGTCCCTAAGTTGGAAACAGAATAGCAATGACTTCTGAGTGAATAGCCAGATACCACTATACATAGGGGGAAAGAACAGTAGTTGCAGTTTCTCAGAATTGGAAAGGATTTAGGGTTGCTTTAGTTCAATCTACCTTCTAATCCATGAGTTCTTTGTACAAATCCAGGGAAGATGATCCAGGGTAGTCTCCTCCTGAAATATTTCCAATTAGAGAGATTTCTTTCCTTCATAAAGCAGCTAATTCTTTATAGTGACAACTATTAGAATGTTCTTTAAATTGCTATATGTTTTACCTTCTTGGAACATCTATCCACTGATCCCTCTTTATTATGATTTCCCATTAAAAATATGTGAAGATAGATACTCCATCTCCTTAAGCCTTCTCCTTAAAAGGCTGTACATCACCAGTCCCTCAACATTTCCAAATGTCATAATTTCTAAATTATTAACCATTATTCATTTTTCCTAGTTTGGAGACTATTTAATTTGTTTAAATATAATATTCTGAAACAATCAGCCCTCTTCTGGTGTCTTTACCTGGGTACAATTTAAAAAATTGTCCTTGATTTGGTTATCTTACAGGTCTTTCTGATATCACTGCAATACTAGATTAATGTTAACTTTTAAAGTTGTTTCTCCCCTTCTTCTTCTTATGGAATTGATTATTTGTTTTTCAAACCAAGATGCAAAAATTCACACTTATATCTGTAAAATGTCACCTGGTTGGTTTAGGCCAATAATTCTAGGTTCTTGCACAGTCCGATTCTCTACAGAATGCCCCTGCTACTTTAATGCTCTGGTCCATGCCCAGAGGGAATGCAAAATGCCATAAGCAAAAACAACCAGAGGAACAAGACAGCCAAAAGCCAGCAGAATGGGCCTTCACTTGTGCTTATACTTTGCTGCACTTCAGTTTGCCCCCTGCCTCCCTTTCCTAACCCCCTGCTCATTCATCATTCTAGCTTCCTGGCAGCTCCAGTCTCATCTCTAGTTTTATCTTCTCAGCTTGTCTGCTTCACTGCCTCCCAAACCTATGGCCAATTTATTGCTTGTCTTCTCTACCCTATTCTGACCTTGGGCCCCTTTCCTTTGAATTAACCCTAAAGACTACTTTATGTCTCAGCCCAATCACTTCCTTAGCTCTACTCCCTTCTTGCTCAGCCTTGAGGTGGTCAACCTATATATTAATAATTCTTCACAGTTTGGGTTCATCAACAAAAGTTATATGCATGTCTTTCATGTTGTCACCTAAAACATTGATAAATAAGTTGAAAACCAAGACAAGGATAGAAAATCTGTATCACATTCCTTTTAGAGTTACTCTCCTTAAGATTCTATTTATTTTTCCACTAATTTTAACAAACCTTATTTCTTAAATCATAGAGAGTTGCACTGTCCAGTATAGTGGCCTCTAGCCATTGTATAATTTTAAATTATACACTGTATAAATTATGTACTGTATAAATAAATTTAAAGTTACCTCAATTAAAATTAAATTAAATTTAAAATTCAATTCCTAAGTTGTAATAGTCACATTTCAAGTAATCAGCCACATGTTTCTAGAGGCTATCATACTTAACAGTACAGATATTGAACATTTTTACCACCACAGAAGTTCTACTGAACAGTGCTACTCCAGAATATATATTTCATTATGCTCAGCATAACCTTATATCAGTATCACAAATTCTCTTCAATTTGCTATTGATTCGTTAGTCAACTGTTTTGTTCATCTAATCATGCCCTTCTGTGCTTTTTCCATCCCACATTTTCCTATCTAGTCTAAGAGGATATTATAAGATTCTTTACTGAAATAAAAATACATTGACTATAGTAGTATCCTGGTCTACTTGGTGAGCAACTCATTTGACTAGTTATTTATTGCTTTGTAACAATTCAACCCAAAATTTAGTGGTGTAAAAATATCATCTTTTCTTATCTCTCATGTTTTCAATGGGTTAGGAATTTCGGAGTGGCTTAGTTCAGGGTCTGTCATGAAGTTGCAGTCAGATGTTACCTGTGAGTGCTATCATCTTAAGGCTTGAACGGGGCTGGGAAATTCACTTCCAATGTAACTCATTACATAATTGTCAAGATGGTATTGGATGTTGTCCACAGGCCTCAGTTCTCCATGTACATCTCACCACAGGGCTGCTTCAATGTCTTCAAACCCTGGCAAAAGGCTTCCAGCAGATCAAGCAATCTGAGACACCTAAGTAGAAGCTTCAATGTCTTTTATGACCTAGCTTTATAAGTCATACATTAGCATTTCATCCATATTCTATTGGCCACACAGGTCAACCCTCATTAATTGTGGGAGGATACCACACAAAGTCATGTCATGAATGACAAGATGCCTGGTTCACTGGGTGGTACCTTGAAGGTTGATGTCACATCATTCAAAATAAAATATGAGCTGGTTTGTCATGGTAACTTATTAATGTATCCCTGCTTGCTCCTGGGAAGTACCTCCTAGGAGCCATCTATATAATATTCTCTGAGAATTCCCTTAGAACCAACATCAAGTTTACTAGTCTATAGTCTCTGGAATCTCTCTTTTTGTTCTGTTTTGAAAATTGGAATTTTGCCTGTTTTCTAATTTGCAGCACTTCTATTATATTCTGAAGATCACCATAATCACATATGTAGGGTTTTTAAAAAAATTTTAAGTCTGTCATTTTTCTGAGCCTAGAGATTTGCCCCTCAGCACAACAGCTGAGTACTCTATCAATTTTCTCTCTTTTCCAACACTATTGTATAGTGTATCACAATATTTTTTTGTTGAAGTAATGTTCTCTCAGGACATTCTTGATGCTGTGTGTATTTGTGTGTGTATGCGTTGCTCTCTACAAGACAGAGCCATGAACAAGAATCCTACTTCTTGAGAAATAAATTAAAAAATAAGGGAACAAAAGAATAAGGAGAGAATGCCATGTGTGTGTGTTTTCCTAAAGTTTATTGTCATCGAGAATGGCATACACCAAATTGTTAACAACTTGTGGGAGGGGGTTGTGGTGGTAGTATGTGATTGGATGGAGAAGGTAGAGACTGTTACCTTTTTCTGCATTCAACTTTTGGTTGTTTGACATTACAATGAGTTGATATTTTCTAATACAATAATATAAGACATTAAAAATATGCTATCATTATTACTTCCTACCCCAGTGGCAGTGCTGTGACCTAGATTTAGAAAAGCATTGCCCATATATTTCCTGTCATCAGTCTATAGCATACTCTCATAACAATACCACTTCCATTTTCTCTTTCCTTTTAATCCTCAATTCAAAGGATATTCATCCTACTTATGTAATGTATTCCTTTCTACGTAAATGTTTAATTTCTTAAACTTCTGTGCTATTTCTCTTTTCCTCCTTTTATTTTTCTCTCTTTTCAAAATACACACACTCTAGTTGTGGATTGCTAATTGCAACTCACTTTTTTAAGTCTCAGTAATATTATGGAGATTAAACACACACACACACATACTTCAACTTTACTATGTTCTTTATACATTATGCATTCAGGGCCAAATCCAAGTTCTGTTGGATCTTAAGCTTTTATAATTTTGGGAGCCCACTTCAAAACAGAATATAAAATTGCCAATGCAGAATTACTAGTACCACTCCCAGGCCCTTAGAAGTGCAAGTGAGGTATCTTGAAGCATAAGCTTCATTACCATCCTGGTAGATGTGTTCCTATATGTGTTTGTGCTAAGGGAGGGAGGCTGGCTAGCCTGAAGTTCTTGGGTTGAGAATTCCAGGACTAGGATGGTATGGCCTTCAAAGAGGGAAAAGAGTGAGAAAAAAGGAAGCCCCATGGCTAACTTCAGAAATTCATCTGACTTTTGGTTTTAATTTCCCTGTTTTAGGTCTCTTTATAAAACAATTGTCTTTTTTTAGAGTAACATTCCAGTTTTCAATAGCGACAAGACCCATGTTCAGCTGGGATCAGATTTCCAGGGCCCCATTTTAGAAACAAGCATAGCTCAAATCATGCCGAGCTTAAGAGCATTCCATGACAAGTGACAGAAGCTTTGCAAACTATGGTCAGAAGGCACATTTCATGACCTTTAGCCTGAGAAACATCAGGTGTTTTTTTTTTGCTTTGTCCCCAGAAGATTGACACATAGGAAAAATCCAAAGAATCAGCGGCAAGAGTGTTGGGGACTGCGGCAGAAATCCTACAGTTTCAAAGTTGTCTCCAAAAAGAAGAATGAAAACCATAAGAAGGTCCTTTAGCCCAATGGTTCCCAAAGGAGGTTCCTCCCTCAAAGAGGAATCCTGAGACTTTTAACGATAGGCTGCCCCAGCCACTCACATGTATACTGGGAGATATTGGACCCTGAGTATTTACAATCACAAATGTGCAAAGTATCTTGTCAAGAAGATTGCTATGTAACCTAATTCTGCTATTCCCACTAAGGATCAGTAATGTAGGCTGCAAACTTGTCCTAACAGAAGTTTAAAAGACATTCATTTTCATACCCAAGGTGTCAGAATGGAGGAAAAACAATAAATGGCAGACCATTTTGTGTGTTTAAATGCTTAACAGATGTGTAATAAAGCATTTTATGAGATTCATTTTTAGTGTCAATTAAGATATATATTGCCAGTTATAAATGTATAAATGAAAAAAGAAGAAAAAGCAGCCTAGAATCTTTTAAATCTGTATTTTTCATAACACACACATGCTCTTACAGTATAATTTCTCCAGATTACGGCAATTAGCAATTTACATGAAAAAACAAATATGCAATACTTTGTATACAAAGATGAAAGCATTGCTGGCTGGCCAGAGGTGAGGTGCTATCAACGGCCAAAGAGTAGAGAGATGCACACTAGCCCTCTGGAGGATCAAACCCATACCCTTGGCACCATGTCTGTAGTACTCTTACCAACTGAGCTAACTGGCTGTAACCTTGCCATTTAGCGTCTCAGGTCTGCTAAGCACGATTGCTCACAAACACAGCCTCCTTCAAGTCTCCACTGAATAAGGTTTCTTTTCAGCCAAAAAACTCTCTAGAAGGAATAGGAATGGATTTTAATATTTTTTTCTCTGGAAGCTTCTTAAGCCTTGAAATCCATGATTTTTCCCTGTGAGGTGATCCACTTGGTACTCTCTGCACAGGCAAGTCACTGGCTACTCTTGGGCTATAGCTGGGTTCCATTACTTCTTATAAAGCCCTTGTTATTTCTGTTAGGAGGGCTTGTAGGCCGAAAGCGGGGAAAGGGGAACTGGATATTCAGGGGCCTAGCTAATGTCATCTGATCTCACTTACCCTGAAGCTTTTTTGAATTTGGCTCCTCTTCACACAGTCTCAAAATATGCACCAGCCCTTCAACAGTCATTGACAAGTGGGTTCTGGAGTCAGACTGCCTGAATTGGAAGCCAGGCTCCTCCAATTACTAGCTGTGAGGCTTTAGGAAAGTTACTTCATCTCTCTGTGCCTCAACTTCCTTGCCTATAAAACAGAGATAATTTAAAAGCTGGAAGAATTTTTGACAAAATTAAATGAGATAATTATATACAAAACACTTCGTCCAGAACATATAGCAAGTACTCAATAAATTTTAGCTATTAATAAAATAACAACAATCAAAAGTTACAAAGTGCACAGGGCCTTAAGATAACAGAATGGATTGGAGGAGAAATGGATGGAATAAATATGGGACATAAAGTGTTGGCAAAGAAATTATTTCTGTGTAAAATACAATCTGACAAGTTCCTAGACTCTGAATTGACTAGGGTTATTTTTACACAGTTTGAGGTCAGGAAATAAAGAGAGAAAAAACACTTTGGAAGGGAGAAGGGGAAGTGATGGTTGTGGGGTGAGGGGAAAAGAAGTCCTGAAGTTGGAAAACAAGTGCCCTACTTCAGGGTTTGTCTCAGCCCCATGTTTGGGGGCCATCTATTTGCCTTCTGGTCGGCTAGCTGGGCTGACCTTCCCCAAGCTGGCCACAAAAATCCCCATAATGGCAGCTTACAAGGCAAAGTTTCCACACTCTTCCATGACTCTTTTTTCCTTGAAAATAATAATAACTTTAAAAATGTGTAGGTTGTCTGTCAAGTTCTGATCAAACACCTAGCTTCCCCTCCCCCTACCACAGGGGTTCCACCCGGCGATGCGGCTAATCCCCATGGAGTCAAGAAGCCGCTAGCCTCCCACGGAGCCTTGCAACTAGAGAGCCCAACGTTCTAGCCTGGATTCTTTTGCCTGGTCTGGACTTGTCCCCTTAGACAGGCTAAAACACTCTCTGCCATCGGGGGCCACGGGGCATTTCCCCACACCCTACCGTCAGCAAACTGCATTGTTAAAAAAAAAAGTCTCAACACTTCTTCCCTTTAGCAAAGATTCTCTTCAGATTTCCTTTAAATGTTGTATTTCTTGACTCTCTTGATTTCTAAAAACTAGATATGTATTAAAAAGTGTAACTTTCTATTAATTAGCTCACCTGCCCAGCTGTAGCTATGAAATGTTATTTTCAGATTAATATTTAGCAAGATCTAGAAGAGTTTTTCTGATCATTCAGGAATGCTTAAACTGTGTTTTAAAAAGGCAAGATTTTGTGCGGTGGAGTTGTCAAGATTTGAATTCTTGGAAAATAAAATTTGCTTGGTTTACATCATATTTGAATTAACACGAAAATTCGATCCAGAACATCTGAGTCTCTTTTCGGGGGGAGGCGGTAGTTGGTTTTCCCGCACCCGTTCACAGAGAATTTTCTTTATTTAGCGAGACCGGGTTCCTCAGACTGTGGCGATTACAGAACTCACTGAGGCTCGGAGGTTAAGGAATATAAAGGGGTCAAACTCGGAAGTTGAAACAGACACGAAATAAACAAAATCCACCAATATATAAAGAAAATAATAACAAAAGTTAGAAGCCTGGGTCACAAACGGTGAGCTCCAGGTCTGTGGGAAGAATTATTCCTGTAAATCTTCCTAGAGGAGGTAGAAATTTTTTACTTAAAAAAGAAAGAAACCGGAAACAACCCCCCACATCGCGTTCTGACTCCGGAGTGCGGGTGCGCGACTGCAGTCGATGAGCTCCAGGGAAAGTAAGCAGCTTTGGGACGTTTTCTAAAGTGTTCTTTGCAGTGCAAGAGCTTAGAATGCGGTTAGTTGTACACACCAACTCCCTTTCCCATAAACTCTTCAAGAGGCGCCTTACCTCTCAAGGTTAAATCGCCTCTGTCAGATTCTTTTAAACCGTGTATCGGACCTCCTGCGCTTTGTGGGGAAACGGAGGCGAACAGCCTGGGCACCCGGAAATGTTCTGCAACAAAGGAGCGAATGAATGAAACCCGGCCCAAGAGCTGGAGACTGGGAAGGACGCAGGAACTTTCTCTGCGCTTCGCGAACGCGGCGAACTGCAAACTTATGACCCGGGGTAACCAGGGCTTCTGAGACTCAGTCTCTCTTAACTACCAGCACCTGTGAACAGGTGCGGTTCTGACTGGGCAGCCCGGGCCTAGTACCAACTAGCCCGGGGCTAGAAGAGATGTAGACCCCCTCGAGGGAACTTCGCAGCGGCCCTGCCCACGCTGCGCTGCCCTAGGCTAGTGGCTTCGAAGACCAAGCTGTGGTAGCCCTGCGGCGCACTTGGTGTTTTCTCTCCGCCCCGCCCGCACAGGGGCTCGCCTAGGTCTGATCCCTAACCCAGTGTTAAGTCATTTCCTTATCTATCTTGATGGGTCTTTGCAATAAATGGAGCAATAAAATTAGAGGAGCAGAAAGAGAAAATAGACAACTAGAAAAGTCACAAGTGTTTCGTGGAGAGGTGAGGGCGCAGGCTGTTTGGACTGCAGAGTTGTGGGGCCCAGACTGGGAGCGGCGCGGAGCGGGACCGGTTTTCCGGGGCTGGCAGCTGCCTCGAAAAAGTTTCCTGTGGAACACTCGCCAGCGGGGGCGGGGGCGGCGGGCTCAGCGGTGGATGTGGGAGGGGGCGGGCGCCGGGGGCCGGCTCGCAAACCGTTATAGTCCTTCAGCACCTCTCTCGCCCAGTGGCCCCCTCGCCCGCCTCCCCGCCGCGGGGCTGCCCACCTGGCGACGTGACGCTGCACCAATCCCCTTCGAGCTGCTCCCGGGCGCCCTCCTTGCACCGCCCCCCTCCCCACCCTGAAAGAGGCGCACCCTGCCGGGACAGACGCTGCGCTCTCGCCCTCGGAGCACCCTTCTCCCTCCTTGGTCTCCGGGACGGACGCTCAGATTCTTCTCTCGCCTTAGCCAGACTCGTTTTCCCGCCTCTCAAACTCCGGCTTCCCTCCACTCCTCGCTCTTTTCCCTCCACTTTCCCCTCCTCTTTCTCCCACGCCGCAAACCCTGGTCCCCGTTGCTTTCCCCGGCCCTTTCCCTTTCCCTTCTCCTCCTTCGACTTCTGTCCGCTTCCACCTCAGACTCTCCGAGCGTGCCTAACTCAGTCACCCGCTCCGGTTCCGCTCGAAGCCATGGCGGGACCTGGGGGTTGGAGGGACAAGGAGGTCACGGATCTGGGCCACTTGCCGGTGAGTAGAGGACGCCCGTCACCCCCGAAGTGCTCTCTTCTGCGAGTTCTGAGCATCGATGGAGGGGACAGACGTCCGAAAGCCTGGCTAGGCCAGGACTTCGATAAGACCGCGACTGCAGGAGGGGGCCCCGGGAGTGGGCTTGCGGGAAAGGCGCCCCCTGGGTACCCGGGATGCTCCAAACTCACGGAAAGGCAAAGGGCCGGGGGAAGAGGGATGGTGGGAAGAGGTGGCAGTAGGTTGGTGCGGGCCACAAACAGCGGGACCTTTTCTAAATGTGGCCTGTTTGGTCTAGCGGCGCTCGGGTACTTGTCCTAGCGGGGCCCAAGGAGAGGCCAAAGAGCACGACGACGCGTGGCTTCCTGAAAGCACACCTCTCTGTCACCCTGCCGCCCCGTCGTTTGCTTCTTCTTTTGCCAGAAGAGATGCCCACTCTCCGCGTGACCTTTCCTTCTAGGTGCCAGCGGGCCAGAAAATTAAGGCGTTGAAGTCTCACTTTCTAATAGCACTTTCTAAAACCTTCTTACTCTGCCAGGGCACTGGTCCTGATTTAGTATTGCTAGAACTAAAGAACTCGACGCCGCTTGGGGAAGAAGTGAATTCTGCACACCCCAATTAAAAAAAAAATGTATTGCGCTCACTTGCTAACCAGATTTAGCTTTTTCTCGTGGTTTTCGTTTGCGGATTCTCCTTTTCCCAAATGCCCAGCTTTCCTCCAGAGTTGTAATTGATTGGTGAGCTATTATCGCCGTCGTTGTTAGTAGACTTATTATTTTAGCAGCACCGTTTATTTCATTGGCATCTGGTTTCTGGCAGATATTGGATCCCACCCAAATCCATTTTTCAAGTTCCCGTTTTAGATTGGCATTTCACTCGCACCCTCTCTTGAATGCAAAGGGCCCCTGGACTCTCTCAAGGGAATAAGCATGCACCGTGCTGGAATGATCACCAGGCAACTGTAGTACAGGGCAGTGGCCTGCTTGCTTTGGGAAAAGCTAAATATTAACCTTGAGGTTATGGGACTATTCAAAGTAGCAGTGCCTTAATTTTATACATATTTACATTTAAATATTGTCTTCCTGATGATGGCAGACACCTGTCCCCCTCAAAAATTGGGCATTCCCCAAGCCTCACCTATATAATTTCACACTAAAACAATGTGGAAGAGGAGGTGATGCACATGGGTAACATTTTAGCAAGTTGTTCTCAGCCTTTTTTTTTTTTTTTTTTTTTATGGTACGCGGGCCTCTCACTGTTGTGGCCTCTCCCGTTGCGGAGCACAGGCTCCGGACGCGCAGGCTCAGCGGCCATGGCTCACGGGCCCAGCCGCTCCGCGGCATGTGGGATCCTCCCCGACAGGGCGCGAACCCGTGTCCCCTGCATCGGCAGGCGGACTCTCAACCACTGCGCCACCAGGGAAGCCCTCTCAGCCTTTTTTTTAAAGGACCCTCAATGTAAACGTGTTGAATTACAGATAATCAGCATTGTGGTTATTGATGCAGCCTCATAAAATAAAGTCACAGAATTTTTAAAAGTTAAATATTTTCCCACTCAGTGTATACATAAGATTTCTGGAATATGGAGGCCTCAATTGGTGGTTTCCTTTCTGAACAGCACTTTCATATTCTGACTAGATTTGCTCCCAAGTGTAAAACCAATGAATGAAATGTTACCCTCCTCCAACATTCTCTGTATACGGTGGGGGAAAGAGAAAAAAAAGAAAACTAGAGCAAATATGGAAACCACACATAGGCAAACTGAAATAAACTCTTTTTTAAATTGACTGAAGGGAGGAATGGGAAAGACCTCCTAGAAATGATAGAGCACGGAATTCCAAAAGCAAGGAGAAAAGGTTTGATTGCTGCAAAAAAAAAAATGGGGGGAAATGGCCCAGACTAACTGACCCGGTCATGGCCCTGGACATGAGAACTTGGTGAGAGCCAAGAAGATAAGGGGAAAGGCTACAATCTTTACACTGCAGCTCACTGAAATAGTTTTCTGGGGGTTGATGGGGGTGTGGAGGGGAGAAAGACGAGGTTAGTTTTTAATATAGGGATAGGGAGAAGACAAAATTTCAGGGCATTGATGTTTGGCCTCATTTTACAGACTTCATGAAAGTCTCGTAAGGTCCTCAACTTCTAACAATTTCTAAATTTCTATTACATAGGAGCTATTTTATATCATGGAGATCTTCACCATGTGAGCAAATTATGCATGTTTCCCCTCTTCCTGAACATACATCAGGGTCTAAACCCTAAGAAATCAAGCAGAAGAAGAGCACCCCCCTTTAGAATTTTTTTTTTTACATCAAATTTTTAGAGATGCAAAACATTCACTGTTGTTTTGGTCACTGAGGTATAGATTATTGATTTTGGATTTCTTTGCATTTGACTTATTTCCTAAGTTGCTGAAGAAATAAGAGCAAATGAAAAGGTCAAGAGATATCTAAGTTATCTGTTTGGAAGTTTGCATTTTGATGCAAAGTAGAGATGATAAACCAAGCAAAGAAACCTGCATATGGTGAGATCCCTTGTGATAATTATCCTCAATAGGATACATATGAGGTCAGAAAGTTGACATCTGTCAACACCAAGTATACCAACTTGGCAACAGCCAGATAATGAGGGGGGATTCAGACTTTGGAGTTTCACACTGAGCAAGAAAAGAATCTTGAAGAGTATAGAATGATTAAATATGGGTCTAGTTTAAGATTGATATATTATGTCCCTTCTAGGGCTGGCCAGCTAAATGATCACAAGACAAGGATCTTTGAAAGAGACCAAGCTGGCTGTGCAAATTGTGATTTAAAGAAAGTAGTAGAAAGTTATTTGGCATTTTTGTTATTAGATAGATATCTTTTAAGACCTAAAATATTAAACAATAGTGAAAGCTGGGGAAGCAGGGAGAGGGGAGAGAGAAATGTACTTTCTTTTTTGCATAATTCCCTAAAGTTAAAGACATAAAATAAAAGAGTAAACATAATAACCAGAGACTGCCAGGTGGGTAAGCTACATTTTCTTTGTTAATTAATGGGTTACTGTCATTTTTCCATTTTTCCGGACTTACAATTGAATAAACATTTCCTATAGGTGACAAAACAGAAAAGAAAGTACAGAGATTTGTGGTTTGTGCTTCCTTTTTGAAAAAGAGAATGGCAAAACCATATATATATATATATATATATATATATATATATAGTGACTGTCCCTGGGGCAGGAGGCAATGGGCATTGACAGGGAAGGTGTATGAGTGAACTTTCTGGAGTGATGAAAATGTCTGACAGCTTGATAAGGGGTTTGGGTTATACAGGTGGAAACATTTCTCCGGACTTCCCTGGTGGTCCAGTGGTTAAGAATCCATCTTGCAATGCAGGGGATGCCAGTTCGATCCCTGGTCGGGGAAACCAAGACCCCACATGCCATGGAGCAACTAAGCCTGATATATATATATATATATATAATCTGTGTGTGTTTCACATTATCTGCCAGTAGCAATACCTGGATATATATACATATATATATATATATGTAAGTTTTTTTCCCTACTATGCATATGTCACTCAATCCTTGGGACTGGAAACTATTTCTTCATCTCCAAATCTGGCATGTATTTCACTATGATAGTCCCCTTTGCCTTCTGTGCCCAGTATGGTAATGACATTCCTCACAACTCTGGCCTTGGTATTTGACACTGCCGTGTGTAGTCCTAATCTATATTGGGGTCAGGATTAGACAGGACTGGAGGACAGTAGTGGAAGAGGTGATCTGAAATAGTACATGATCCAAAAAACTATATTTGAATTACATTAGGTTTATATTTAAATATAACTGCCAGCTCTCCCAATCTTCCACCACCCAGACCAAGCCTGCTTTCCACACTCAGTCATGAGAAACTTTCACTTTCTCAAGTCCCTTAGCCCCCTATTTTGAATCAGTTTTACATTCTAGTCCACAAGGATTGAAATAGTCACCATATCCTCCACTAGGTATCCCAGAGCATCACCTCAAAATGACATTGTACTTCAATCAGCTTTCTCAGTCTTTTCCCCCTCAATGTCTAGAGCAGTGGGTTTTATGTTGGTGCACCAGAACAGTGCCCAAGAATGATCTTGGATCTTGAGACCCATCCACAGAAATTCTGGTTTCATAATTCCATGGTTGAGACAAGGAATCTGTATTTTTTTTTTTTTCAGTACGCGGGCCTCTCACTGTTCTGGCCTCTCCCATTGCAGAGCACAGGCTCCAGATGCACAGGCTCAGTGGCCATGGCTCACGGGCCTAGCCGCTCTGCGGCATGTGGGATCTTCCCGGACAGGGACACGAACCCGTGTCCCCTGCATTGGCAGGCGGACTCTGAACCACTGTGCCACCAGGGAAGCCCAGGAATCTGTATTTTAAAAAAGATTCTCCAGATTAGTCTCATGTAAGGAGAGTCTATGCAGTTCACAGTTTGAGAAACACTAGTCTAAAGGAAGAGATTGTCCTTTTAAAATTTTCCACTTGAATTGTGAAGCCCATTCCTCCAAATATCTCTGAAACTTACTCTGACACTTATTTTATTTTATCTGCCACTTTCAGGTTCTCTCTCCATAAACCATTTTCATAAAATCACATTTTCCAAAATTTAAAACAAAAGAACAACAGCCTCTGCTATTTCTAGGTACTGTGCAATCTCTTTTCTTCCTTTAGCTGTCTAACTACTGGAATGTGTTCTATGATTCTCTTTTACTGCCCTAAATCTGAAATGTATTGCTACCTATGATGAACATTTGTCATTTCCACTTTGTTCTTAATTTCTGCTGTATTTGGTCCTGTAGATCAGCCTTTGCTTTTGCGTCTCTTCCATGACCAGCAAACACTGCCTTCTAGTGGTTCTTTTTCTTCCTGTTACCCCCAACCCCCTGCCTTTAATAAAATTACCCATCAATGTTCCCATTTTCGCCCCTCTTCTTGAATTCAGAAGACAGAAACAACTCCCCAATTTCAGGATTTCAGGGGGAAGACTAGGACTTTTAAATTGCAAGAGTTAATTTAGATACATAGAAAAACATAACGAAGTATGGAGTATTTGCCCAAAATTTTATGGTTCAAAAATGTTTTAAAACTTAGACTTTTAGTAATATCTTTTGAGAAAAACTTTCACAAATTAAGTTTTCTTGTTAACTGACCATTCTTTTAACCAAATGGAACACCGGAACGTACTGAACCACCAAATATTCTCTAAATTGATATAGCAGTCATAAATATAAAGATCTTTCCTCTTCTGGTTTTCTTATCTCTGAGTAGCAGGGCAGAGGAGAAGACCAAGTAATCATAGAGACCCCCTTGGTGAGGACTTTAAATTTCACAGTGACCAAACAAAGTTGACTTCTCAATACTTCCTTCTTTGGGAGCCCAGAATAAGCTTTCTCTGACTATAATTCAGTGGAAAATCTGATACAAGAAATTGAGTAATATTACTCTAGTAATTAGCATAGTTCCCTTCCTCTTTTTGCCGAGTTTGACAATCATTTAGTCTTGAAAGAGATTAGTGTGGAGATGGAAACAAAAAATATTGCATAAAACTAATGAAAACAATAGTCTTAGATGAATACTAAAATGAGCTGCCTTTAAGAACAGAAAAAAAGTTTTTAAAACCTTTTTTATTAAATGTGAGCATGAGGAGAATTAAGATATTTTGGTCATTTGTGAGCAGGAAAAATTTTCCAAACAACATGAATATAGATAAAATAAGGCCTCCAAGAATTCCACCGGCATTTTGTTGTCCCGTTCATTTCCTTGGTGTCTTTTTTGAGTATGTAGATACCTGGGTTCAAATATGAGTAAAGTACTTATATTATTGAGGGCTAGGAAAAGGATTACAGAAATTAAAGACCGCGCTCAAAGATTCAGAAATAAACTTGTTCAGATAATACAGTAATTCTCTGATATATGATATAGGGGTTTTGTTTGTTTGTTTGTTCGTTTTTAGCTAAAATGCAGCCTCAACTATAACAAAGAATGGTTTACCGATAGGAATCAGCTAACATATTTGATTCTTTTGACAGATGACCAGAGATTGTTTCTCCAGAATTAATAATGTCTCATATAAATTCCTCAAAGATCTCCTTTAAAGAAATATGCTAAATTGATAAACTCTTCAAGCCAAACCTTAGGAACTTCTTTGTTGGCTTTTTCCCATAAATTTTTCAATGAATTATAACAGCAATGATATGCTTATTATCAAAGTCCACTATAACAATCTATTTTTAGTTTTCTTGAATCCTCAAAATTATCATTTTAAAAAAAATTTTGTATTTTCATTGGGAGTATGTTCCCTGAACTATTTTCCTACAGTAATACTGTGCATATTGTGACACTGATTTTAATGCTAATTTTAAGAAAGTAGGCTGCTAACAATTGTCATATCAGTGCATTGGAAACATCTGGATTTTAGAATGTCAGAATCTGATTTTTTTTTAAAGAATTTTAGAGCTAGGAAATCACTTAACACAGCACCTTTATTTTATATATGTGAAAACTGAGTCCCAGAGAGAGTAAATAACTTACACAAAGTCATATAGTTAATTAATGGCAGAACTGGGGCTATAACTTTAGTCTCCTGACTCTGTCCAGTTGAATACTTATTGACTGAAGTAATCCTAGAGCTGTGTCATTTTCCTATGACACTTTTGCTAGATTACACAAATATCACACCAGTTTAAAGGAATCTATAATTTGCCATATACATTGCATTTGCTCAATAGCTTTTCTGTTTAGCTCACATATTTCACAGTGATAAAAATATTTTTAAACAAAGTTATACAAAGTTTGTATATATAAAATGTGCTTTCTGTAAGGCATGTGAATTTCTAAGAATTTGCCAGTGCTCCTATTACAATGCATAAATTGGCATCTACCCATACTTCATATCTCTTTTGCTAAAATAGCAAAATAAGCTGCTAGAGTAAGAGTTTAAATAGTGATAAAATTCAAGAAACCATGTTTTGTGGTGAACAAGAAATGAATATCCATATTTTAAGGTAAGGAAACAATGTTTAAGGATAAATATGGAAGCCTTAGGAATCTGCTGATATGTTATATTGTCTAGTTTTTTTAAAAAATGATGCTCTTTTAATACCATGATGTTATTTTGTTATTTATATTTAGAGGCAATATTCTTTCTTAAGAATTACTATTATATAAACAATCTAGACTTTGTAGCCAGTACCTACTCATCATTACATATCTACTCAATATTACCATTGCCATATGGTAAACTTTCTGCCTGTCTGGTTAGCACTCAAAAGATGGATATCAAAAGAGTATTTCAATTGCAAGTAAATTAATTTATTTCTACTTTTAATAGCCTTTCTAATTAACTTATGAATATGCCTCAACTAGACATAATTGTATGCATTTTACAGTTTTATGATAATTATACAATTAATGTTCACACCATTGCTTCTTTTTTATAAATGACTACACTCAGTCCAGGGAGATTGTGACAACACTAGTCTTTTGGTAAATAACACTTAGGTTCTTCCCATGGAAATTCTAAGGGAACAAGGCAGATTAGGACTGCCACTCTAGATAATTTAATGCTTGGCTGTTTTTCCAAGAAAATTGAAAAGTTTTATCCTACATTTTTGCAGGATCCCACTGGAATATTCTCACTGGATAAAACCATTGGCCTTGGTACTTATGGCAGAATCTATTTGGTAAGTGGAGTTACATTAGGTATTCATTCTGCATTTTCTAATAACAAGGGTGATTGTTAAGTCGAAACCCTACACTGCAAATCAAATAATGCCAAAACACATTTCACTTTGAGAGAACAATTAAATTAAGGTAGCTCAGTGACAACTGTGAGAATTATTACAAAAAAATGGATTGGAAAGCTATAGTGAACCAACCAACAAAACATAAGATCTACGCATTATTAGCAGAAAATTAATAAAATCACAAAGGAAAAGAGAACTAATTCAAATAATATGTACCCAAATAAAAATATCACTTTTTGATATTATATGTCCATACCATTCTAATTACTGACATTCAACTTTTAAGCTGAATGTTACAAAAAGTTTCCATAGCATTCTATATCATACTATGTACATGAATGTGCACATGTATGTGATAGCTTCCCAAATAATCTAACAAGAAAATCTCTGCATTTGTTTAATGATATTTATTAAGCATAAAATATATGCCAGGCACTGTGACAGTCTTAAGTGGTGAACAAAACAGATAGTCCCTACTCTTCCAGGATTTATGATCTAGAAATATGTAAGTGATTAAATGTGTGTATTTGTGTGTGGGTGCGTGGGGGCTTGGAGGAGGCAAATATATAAGTAAGCACATGAATAACTATATAATTGCAATTGTAATATATTTCTGTAAGAAAATTCATAGTGATATAAAAGTAAAGAACAGGGGGGCTTAATTTAGATTGAAAGTCAGGCTCCCTGGGGGAATCACTGGTAAAATGACATCAGGAGGACAAATATGAGATAACCAAGCAAAGGTATGGTTGTAGAGGATGATATTGATTCATTCTAGGTAGAGCAGGGGCAGTGGTAAGGGCTGGATTGGAGATGGGGGGTGCTTTAGTGGCCCTATCACCTTGATCAGGTGCCCTTCCCTCACTCTCTAATATGGTGAAGAGACATTTTCTCAACCTTGTATAATGTTATGTACAAATGCAGGGTTCCTCTTCCCCAGGAATGTCCCTCAAAAACCAGATCACTGTCCCTAGGCTGATCCTTACTGTCGACTGACCACTGGTCCTCTACGTATGGTTTGTGTAGAAGTGTCTTGAAATGGGTCCAGTGGAAGGGGCTTCTTTCTAGTTCAGACAAAGGTGCCCTCTGCCTGCCAAGCCTTGTAACCTTAGGGCTGCATCTGCCCAGAAGTAGCTTATTTTTAAAATTCATGTACCCAGGTAGGGTGGGGAGATCTTTAAAAGTTGCACAAATGTGCCTAAAGCACAGACGTTGAGTAGGAGAAATAGCATTGTGGAAGGATCCTAAAAGCAGAAAGAACCTTGGTGAGTATAAGGAACAGAGAGAGTGTCAATATTCATGGCAAAAGTTTTTTCAAGCCATTTTGACCTGACCTATTAACAGAAACAATAAGCTATAGACGGAAATGTGATACAGACACAAATATATTGTTTCTGTTACTTCAATTGCATTCTAGACTGAATGATTAGTTAACATTTGTGTGATCTAAGCAAATTTTGACACTTTGTGCATAGATACCTACACCTTATAATAGAAGTTTCTCTTCTTTATGGCACATTTATAATCTCCATGGCTCCACACACATTTTAATTCCTGAGGGGTGTGTAGTTAAGTGTGTGTGTGTGCGTGTGTATACTTGGCTTGATTTGAAGGTAGGAAAGCGTGAAGTAGTATCCACCATCAGATATTAGGAATAAAAACCTCAGTTATATAAGGCAAAAAGCAAAGGTAAGGCTAGATAACACAAAAAGATGGTTTCTCATCAGCAGTCATCAGAATTGTGATGCCATAAGAAGAAGAGTCAAGAGGGTAAAAAGGTGAGTTGTGCATGATAATTCTCTTTTTTAAAAAACTAGGGCTTAGGGGACTTCCCTGGCAGTCCAGTGGTTAGGACTTTGCCTTCCAATTCAGGGGGTGTGGGTTCGATCCCTGGTTGGGGAGCTAAGATCCCACATGCCTTGTGGCTAAAAAAACCCAAAACAGAAAACAGAAGCAATATTGTAACAAATACAATAAAGACATTTAAAATGGTCCACATCAAAAAAATCTTTAAAAAAATAAATAAACTATGGCTTATTTAGGTATAGTTTACACTTGGTAAATTCATCCTTTTAAGTGTAGAATTTTATGAGTTTGGACAAACATGTCCAGACATGTAACTACCACCACAATCAAGATTTTTCAATATATATCTTAAATTACACAGTATACCTTCAAGTAATATTCTACCACTTCACTGTGTGGTGTCCTAGTTTGGGTACTATGCTTATGGTTGTTATACATTTTGCTCTTACGTATGATATGAACCTACACTACTACTACTATTTTCCCTCTACTCAATAGACTACTTTTTCTTTAGTCAGTTATCTTTTAGAGCAATTTAAAAAGAAGAAAAATTTATATTTATACTCATTTGAGCTATTTCTGGAATCTTCATTTCGTTGGGTAAATCCAAGTTTCTATCATCTGGGTACGATACTCTTTAAGCTTGAAGAACTTCCTCTAAAGTTTCTTATAGTGCAGGGCTTCTGGTAATGAAGTCTCTGCTTTAGTGTGAGAAGTCCTTACTTCTCCTTCATTTATAAAAGATATTTACACTTGATATAGAATTTGGGGTTGACAGTTACTGTATTTTCTTTCAGCACTTTACAGATAACACTCTATTGTCTTCTGGCTTGCATAGTTTCTGAAGTCTGTTGTCATTTTCTTTCCTCCTTCTATCTTCTGGCTGCCTTTAAGATTTTTCTCATCTTTGTTTTTCAGCAGTTTAAATATGAAATGTCTAGGGGTTTTGTTTTTATTGTGTGTGTGTGTGTGTGTGTGTGTGTGTGTGTGTGTGTGTGTGTGTGTGTGTGTTTGGTGGGGTATTTACCATCCTCGGGTTTCTCTGAGCTTCTTCCTTGTGCTTCTGTGCTTCAGATTCTCGCTCAATGCTCTCCTGCCTCCCCTAGTGGTATACTGCTATCGCTTCTTTAAGTGCTCGTTAGCCTGATGGTGTGGGGCAGGGAGGAGTTCTCTGTTTTCCTGATTCAACCCCAGTCTTAGGCAGATACTGTGCTTCTAGGTCATGAGAGTGAGACTTTCTTACTTACCCTGCCCCTCTATTAGTGGTAAAACATCCTAAATGTTTTGGACCCAGGACTAATTCCTGCGCTACCCCCCAGAAATAGAGGAGTGAATTTTTTTTTTACATTTCCCCCAGCTATATCAGGTCTTCCTCTGCACCCTGCGGGGAATAGGGTTTGATGCCCTTCCCCTAAGGCTTAGGGCTTTTATTCCATGGGGGGCGGAGAGAGAAATTGCACATGGTTTCATGCTTTTCCTACTGCAAGGGCTTCTTCTCTCCATCAGGTCAGTACCAGAAATCTGTGGAGAAAAGCTTATGACTGTGCATGTATTCCTCTTGTATCTGTGGCTCATGAGAGTACTGTACTCTTATGTTAGCCCATACTTGGCCTTTAGCAGTTCATTAAAAATTCAGCAGAATTCTTTTTTTTTTAATTTTAATTTTTTATTGAAACAGTTGATCAACAATGTTGTGTTAGTTTCAGGTGTACAGCAAAGTGATTCAGTTATACATATACACATAGCTATTCTTTTTAAAATTATTTTCCCATTTAGGTTACTTCAGAATATTGAACAGTGTTCCCTGTGCTATACAGTAGGTCCTTATTGGTTATCTATTTTAAATATAGCAGTGTGTACATGTCAGTCCCAAACTCCCAATCTGTCCCTCCCCTCCACGCTCCCCCCACTGGTAACCATAAGTTCATTTTCTATGTCTGTGAGTCTGTTTCTGTTTTGTAAATAATTTCATTTGTATCATTTTTTTTAGATTCTGCATATAAGTGATATCATGTGATATTTGTCTTTCTCTGTCTGACTTACTTCACTTAGTATGATAATCTCCAGGGCCATCCATGTTCAGCAGAATTCTTTATACCAGCTTCTGTGTGATCCTGTCTTCCCTTTGTAGCCACAGGTGAGCCAGTGCTCATGTCCCATCTCTTCCTGCAAGTGCCTGTCTTTTTTCAGACTTCAGGCTGGCTGGTTGCCTTGAGACTTCTCTCTGGGTTGAAGAAAAGTAATGATTTCGTAGGTTATTCATGCTTTGATTGTTGTTAGGGTGGAGGTGGCACTCCTTTCAGCTTTCCACATCTTCATCAGGAGCCAGAAGTCCATGTCAAATTGAATCTTCATGAAGCATCTACTATATGCTAGGTCCTGTACACATTTATAATTCCTAAGACTTTTATATGTACCTATTCACATCCAGAGATAGAGAACACTTCCTACCATCAGATCTTCAAACTAGAAACCTCTGTGTTACAGAAGGTGAATGATTACAGATGCTTTATTTACCTTAGACAGATTTTCCTTTGTCACTCATTGATGTGACCTCTTTTTTCTCCCTCAAATTTATTTCCTCCTGTAAAAATTTTTGGGATGGTGGCACTTTATATAAATACCTCCTTCATGGAAAACAACCTTGAGTATGTAGTAAATGCTTTTAAAATGTTCATACTCTTTATACCAATAATTCCGCTTCTGGAAATCTATGATAAACACAAAAATATAGAAAAAGCATATATTCATTTAGCAGAAAGGTGGCATTTTGTGGTGAAAAGTGGACCTGATTTGTAACGAGACAGACCTAATTCAGCGCTTACTTGGCCATTAATTAGCTATGACCTTGAGCAAGTCCCTTAACTTCTAAGTATAAATTTCCTTATTTATAAAATGGAGCTAATAATACCTACCTTGCAAGATTTTATAAAATTTAAAAACAATGCATATAAAGCACTTGGCACATGGTAGCTATCTTTAAAAGATAGCTACTGATATCATTATTACTGTTCCTATTACTTGTAGGAAGACAAATTCAGCAAAGCACTAAATAGTAAAAAATTAGATGAAGTAAATTATCTTAACTCAGTTAATATATTATTTCTCTGAAAAGCAATGTTTATGAAGGTATCTAGCAGCATAGAACTATGTTTATGATATTTAGTAAAGTATTTCATGTTATTTGTATATTCTTACAGTTCTGTTAAAACTTGCACATGAAAAATGGTGAATTAAATGGTTACAATAGTGAGATACTGGATGTACTTTTCTACTCTATATTTTTTAATTGTATATTTCTAATGACTGTAATGTTACATGTTCTTTACCTAAATAATATATATGTATGTGTGTATGTATATTATATATATATGTATATATATATATACATACATATACAATTCTGTATAGATACCCTGTACAACAAAATGGAAGCATGATACCATTCAAAATTAATGTCGGAGTGACTCATAGAGTCCTTTGCTTTTTCAGCTCTGCCAACCACATCCCCTGCTGGTGTTTGTTTTGGTTAGTCTCTCCAATGTCTTCCAGCTTGTTTCCAAGGCCTTGTTCTCTGGCAGGTTTCCAGCTATCTACTGAGGTCTGTGCACGTTGAAATGAAGGCTGAGTTGCACATTCCACATTGAAACCCTTTTCCTTTCCTTCTTTTTCTTCTAATTAAATGCCTGTCTTTCTACTCTCTCCCACCTCCTGCCAGTACAAACCTCACTTAAAATTGTGGGTTTTATTTTTCTCTCTCTTTTTAGGAGAAAGTACTGCTCTTTCTTTTTTTTCCTCTAGTAGAGTTATAAAGCGTAGTTTCCTCTTCACTTTCAGATGCTAGTCTCATAGCTTAAGAATTGTCATTTGAATTAGAATTTGCCCATGTGAGACCAAATTAACAAAAAGAAAATAGTTTGAAACTTGTTTTTTAATGTTACTATTAAAAAAATAAACAATTTCCCGAAGAGCAATATACACGGAGAGACCACAGTTATTTTATGAAATATTAAGAAAGAGACCAAGGCTCTTTAGGTTGGCTCAGTGGGTGGCAACCTGACTCTCCCATTAACTGGCACAATACTTATAAATTGACTTTTCTTGGCCTGTTTCCTCAAGTATAAAATAAATGTGTTTCACTAGATAATCTCCAGCGTTCTTCTGGCTCTTCAACAATACACCTAGCACAGTGCCTGGAACTCAGTAAAATGTAAACTATTCTTATTCTTACTGTCACCAGCATAATAATAACTAGCTTATAGTTCTTTTACCACCTTGCAAAATAGAAGTTGATTATTGGCTATTAGGTGAAGTAGTTCCTCATTTCACCAAATAAAATGATTCTCATCATGTTTTTCCATTCTTTCGTCTACTTTACTACCTGATAGCAAGACCTAATATTTATCTCAGTAACTACTATGATGCCCAATGCAAAGGTAAAACTGTGTTACTGTTATCTAACAGCATTTTCTTAAGCGGAATACTACTGGGGTAAGACAATGAACTGAATCGCCAGAGTGAACCAGTTTGCCTTGCCCTTCATGATGTCTTGACTGTACTTCTAACTTTAATCACCTATTCCCACGTTGCCATTTGCAGGTGGTGAAGGCAGAAAAAGAAGTGGGAAAAGGTTCAAGGCAACTGTTTCAAGCAAAGGAAAAATTCACCTGAAATAGGGTAAAACTTTACAGTTGGATCTAGAGCTTAATTTTCACACGTCCCTGATGCCTAGTTGGAACTCAGTTAATGCTGGTGGAAGGAAGGGACTGGGCCAAATATATTATTGTTCTAAAACTTAAAAACATACCCTGGGCATAACCATCTGTCCTTGAGATATATTAGAGGCGTCATCTGCCCCTTGGCACTTAGCAGATTAAGTCAGATATAGAAGGTGTGTCATTACAATGATGAGCAAATTCCTGAATCTATTGCTCTCTGGAAGTGTACTGTTGAATGTGGCAATTTCTTTTTAAAACACTGTCCAATGCGTCCCTGTTAAGTTTGATTTTTTTTTTAAATCACTGCTTGACACATTGCTTTTACTTGGAAATCTCACCAGACAGGTGATATTTAGGTTTACTAGTTACGTTTTCTGGATTTGCAGTTAGGACAGGGAACAGGAACAGAAAGGCAGGAAAGAAACGTCCTCAAAGTTGATGACATACAATTTATGATATTTTAAATTAGGTTTCAGAAACATGGTGCTGACATTTGGATTGCCTAGCCACTAGGCCTATTGGATAGGGGTTTGAATATTTTTCCTTTTAGGCTGAAATTATACTGTTTATTTGCCTAACAAATGTCCAGCACTGTGAATGCTTTCTTTTTAGGTAGGAAAGTTTCCTCACATCCTTGCCATTTTGCAAATAAAGCTCAATTAAGTCAGCCAACAAATATTGCTTAAGCACCCATAAAGTGCATAACACTGTGCATTTCATTATACATTGCAAGCCTCAGAAGCAGGAACTGAAGCTGAAGCTGAGTTGAGGCCACAAGCTTACGAGGCTGTTGTGCCTTCCTGGTGCAGGACCATAAGACCAGATCCCTTTCTTGGTTCCTCCTTCTTCCTATGACATCACCGCCTTGTGATTATATGCCTCAAAAGTAGAGGTTGGTCTTTCTTAAGTAATCCTCTGGCTTCTCTAGCATAGGAAACATCGATTTATCCATTAAATAAAAACATTGCTTTGAATGTTTAATTTTTCATAATACAATTAAAAAATATTTATCGAATGTTCACTGTGTCCCAAGCAATATATTAAATACTAGGTGTTAGTTAGAATTACCAGAAACCATTTTTTTGGGGGGGATTGTCATTTTTATTGATTTAGTTTTAGTAGACTTAAAGAAGGAAGTTATTTTCCCTATGACTGTAGCTCTATATTAAGGAGGTAGTGATGAGTAACAGAAAGGAAAGGGAGTGCTAGCGTGAGATTGGGCAAAAGGAGGGAGAACATAGGGATGTCTTTTTTTTTTTGGATGTGGAAAGTCTAATGAACCTTCTAACTCACCCTCCAGGAACAAGTTTTTCCTCAACAAGAAAACTGAGTTTGAATATTTGCAATGGGCGTGAAAGAACCAACATACACTAAATAAATTGAGATACAGGGGACCAAATTAGTGGAAAGTGCTGAGGCTTAGCAGCCTTGGAGAAAATGGAATATTTCTATCATGTCCATGACATCTCTCCAACTGTAGAATATAACCCAGTCTCTGAATTGTAGGCTTGTATTTTTCTTTTTGTGTTATACCAAAGTTTACTTCTGCCTCCTGATAAAACTTGAGGGAGGAAGAAGCAATAGCATGATAGAAATGAAAGGTGAAAATAAAAGTCGTATGTAGAATTTGTGCTCTCTAGAGGCCACAATAAAAAATTTTCACAACTACTCATCTATTTAATAAGTTCACAGATATATATGGGGAGAAATTGAAATTCTATATTTGGTTTGTTGGGGTAATACAAAAATCATGGTCTCATGTCTTCATATCTTCATACACTTAATCCAGTTGATTTTATAAATGGGTTTTATGAGCAGAAAAGACAAATTTAAATGAATGGAGACAAATACATATTTCTAAACAAAAGCCAAGACTAATAAACTATAGCATGGTGGCTTTGTTCAATCAGATAAAAGCATCCCAATTATAGATTTTTAATAAAATATAAATCTCTGTGTGGGAAATAATACACTTACTTAAAAATTGGCATACAATTAGGAGATTGGGATTGACATATATACACTATTGATACTATGCATAAAATTGATAATTAATGAGAACCTAGTGTACAGCACAGGGAACTCTATTTACTGCTCTGTGGTGACCTAAATGGGAAGGAAATCCAGAAAAGAGGGGATATATGTATACATATAGCTGATTCACTGTGCTGTGAAGTAGAAACTAACACAATATTATAAAGCAACTCTACTCCAATAATAGTTTTTAAATAAATTTTTAAAAATTGATATACAAAATTGCAAAATTGATGCTTCGATTTTATACTTAAAGATGTTTTAAATATATCAGTCCTAGGAAAATTTACCTGAAAAAGCCCATTTTAAAGAATGCTGGGAGTACTGCTAAAAATACTAATGTGCTCTTTGTCTAATATATTGAAAATCAGGTTTTGTTTTATTTTGCATATATATGAATATATTTATTTATACTGTATATGTACATTTATGTATAGGAATATACATATAAATGTATATATGTTTGTATATACATATATACGCAAAATGCAAATATATGTATATATATACCATATATATTTTGGGGGGAGGCATACAGTTTATTTTGACAATCAAGATATGGAACAGTTCGATCACCCCCCAAAATAACTCCTGCTGCACCACTGTAGCCAACCCTTCCTCAACTCCAGCCACTGGCAACTAGTGGTCTGTTTTCCATCCCCATAGTTTTGCCTTTTCCAGAATGTCCTATAATTAGATGCACACATATTTATCCTTTTAAGTCTAGCTTCTTTCACTTAGCATGATGCATTTGAGATTCATCCTTGTTGTCGGTACCACTAGTTTGTTCATTATTTTTTTACATATTTATTGGAGTATAATTGCTTTACAATGGTGTGTTAGTTTCTGCTTTATAAAAAGTGAATCAGTTATACATATACATATGTGCCCATATCTCTTCCTCTTGCATCTCCCTCCCTCTCACCCTCCCTATCCCACCCCTCAAAGTGGTCACAAAGCACCAAGCTGATCTCCCTGTGCTATGTGGCTGCTTCCCACTAGCTATCTATTTTACGTTTGGTAGTGTATATATGGCCACGCCACTCTCTCGCTTTCTCACAGCTTACCCTTCCCCCTCCCAATTTCCTCAAGTCCATTCTCTAGTAGGTCTGTGTCTTTATTCCTGTCTTGCGCCTAGGTTCTTCATGACATTTTTTTCTTAAATTCCATATACATGTGTTAGCATACGGTATTTGTCTTTCTCTTTCTGACTTACTTCACTCTGTATGACAGACGCTAGGGCCATCCACCTCATTACAAATAGCTCAATTTCGTTTATTTTTATGGCTGAGTAATATTCCATTGTATATATGTGCCACATCTTCTTTATCCATTCATCCGATGATGGACACTTAGGTTGTTTCCATCTCTGGGCTATTGTAAATAGAGCTGCAATGAACATTTTGGTACATGACACTTTTTGAATTATGGTTTTCTCAGGGAATATGCCCAGTAGTGGGATTTCTGGGTCATATGGTAGTTCTATCTGTAGTTTTTTAAGGAACCTCCATACTGTTCTGTATAGTGGCTGTGCCAATTCACATTCCCACCAGCAGTGCAAAAGTGTTCCCTTTTCTCCATGCCCTCTCCAGCATTTATTGTTTCTAGATTTTTTGATAATGGCTATTCTGACTGGTGTGAAATGAGATGTCATTGTAGTTTTGACTTGCAGTTCTCTAATGATTAATGATGTTGAACATTCCTTGATGTGTTTGTTGGCCGTCTGTATATCTTCTTTGAAAAAATGTTATTTAGGTCTTCTGCCCATTTTTGAATTAGGTTGTTTGTTATTTTGTTACTGAGCTGCATGAGCTGCTTATAAATTGTGGAGATTAATCCTTTGTCACTTGCTTCATTTGCAAATATTTTCTCCCATTCTGAGGGTTGTCTTTTGGTCTTGTTTATGGTTTCCTTTGTGTGGAAAAGTTTTGAAGGTCCCATTTATTTACCTTTGTTTTTATTTCCATTCTCTAGGAGGTGTGTCAAAGAGGATCTTGCTGTGATTTATGTCATAGAGTATCCTGCCTATGTTTTCTTCTAAGAGTTTGATAGTTTCTGGCCTTACATTTAGGTCTTTAATCCATTTTGTGCTTATTTTTGTGTATGGTGTTAGGGAGTGATCTAATCTCATACTTATACATGTACCTGTCCAGTTTTCCCAGCACCACTTATTGAAGAGGCTGTCCTTTCTTCACTGTACATTCCTGCCTCCTTTATCAAAGATAAGGTGACCATATGTGCGTGGGTTTATCTCTGGGATTTCTATCCTGTTCCATTGATCTATCTTTCTGTTTTTGTGCCAGTACCACACTGTCTTGATTACTGTAGCTTTGTAGTATAGTCTGAAGTCAGGGAGCATGATTCCTCCAGCTCCGTTTTTTGTTCTCAAGAGTGCTTTGGCTATTCGGGGTCTTTTGTGTCTCCATACAAATTGTGAAATTTTTTGTTCTAGTTCTGTGAAAAACGCCAGTGGTAGTTTGATAGGGATTGCATTGAATCTGTATATTGCTTTGGGTAGTAGAGTCATTTTCACAATGTTGATTCTTCCCATCCAAGAACATGGTATATCTCTCCATCTATTTAGATCATCTTTAATTTCTTTTATCAGTGTCTTGTAATTTTCTGCATACAGGTCTTTTGTGTCTTTAGGTAGGTTTATTCCTAGATATTTTATTTTTTTGTTGCAATGGTAAATGGGAGTGTTTTCTTGATTTCACTTTCAGATATTTCATCATTAGTGTATAGGAATGACAGAGATTTCTATGGATTAATTTTGTATCCTGCTACTTTACCAAATTCATTGATTAGCTCTAGTTGTTTTCTGGTAGCATCTTTAGGATTTTCTATGTATAGTATCATGTCATAGGCAAACAGTGACAGCTTTACTTCTTCTTTTCCGATTTGGATTCCTTTATTTCCTTTTCTTCTCTGATAGCTGTGGCTAAAAGTTCCAAAACTATGTTGAATAAGAGTGGTGAGAGTGGGCAACCTTGTGTTGTTCCTGATCTTAATGGAAATGCTTTCAGTTTTTCACCATTGAGGATGATGTTGGCTGTGGGTTTGTCATATATGGCCTTTATTATGTTGAGGAAAGTTCCCTCTATGCCTACTTTCTGGAGGGTTTTTACCATAAATCGGTGTTGAATTTTGTCAAAAGCTTTCTCCGCATCTACTGAGATGATCCTATGGTTTTTCACCTTCAATTTGTTAGTAGGGTGTATCACGTTGATTGATTTGCAAATATAGAAGAATCCTTGCATTCCTGGAATACACCCCACTTGATCATGGTGTATGATCCTTTTAATGTGCTGTTGGTTTCTGTTTGCTAGTATTTTGTTGAATATTTTTGCATTTATGTTCACCAGTGATATTGGCCTGTAGTTTTCTTTCTTTGTGACATCTTTGTCTGGTTTTCATATCAAGGTGATGGTGGCCTCATTGAATGAGTTTGGAAGTGTTCCTCCCTCTGCTATATTTTGGAAGAGTTTGAGAAGGATAGGGGTTAGCTCTTCTCTAAATATTTGATAGAATTCGCCTGTGAAGCCATCTGGTCCTGGGCTTTAGTCTGTTGGAAGATTTTTAATCACAGTTTCCATTTCAGTGCTTGTGATTAGTCTGTTCATATTTTCTATTTCTTCCTGATTCAGTCTTGGCAGGTTGTGCCTTTCTAAGAATTTGTCCATTTCTTCCAGGTTGTCCATTTTATTGGCATAGAGTTGCTTGTAGTCATCTCTCATGATCTTTTGTATTTCTTCAGTGTCAGTTGTTACTTCTCCTCTTTCATTTCTAATTCTATTGATATGAGTCTTCTCCCTTTTTTTCTTGATGAATCTGGCTAATGGTTTATCAATTTTGTTTATCTTCTCAAATAACCAGGTTTTAGTTTTATTGATCTTTGCTATCATTTCCTTCATTTTTTTTCATTTATTTCTGATCTGATCTTTATTTCTTTCCTTCTGCTAACTTTGGGGTTTTTTGTTCTTCTTTCTCTAATTGCTTTAGGTGCAAGTGTAGGTTGTTTATTCGAGTTGTTTCCTGTTTCTTAAGGTACGATTGTATTGCTATAAACTTCCCTCTTAGAACTGCTTTTGCTGCATCCCATAGGTTTTGGGTCGTCGTGTCTCCATTGTCATTTGTTTCTAGGTATTGTTTGATTTCCTCTTTGATTTCTTCAGTGTTCACTTCGTTATGAAGTTGTGTATTGTTTAGCCTCCATTTGTTTGTATTTTTTATAGATATTTTCCTGTAACTGATATCTAGTCTCATAGTGTTGTTGTCGGAAAAGATACTTGATACAATTTCAATTTTCTTAAATTTACCAAGGCTTGATTTGTGACCCAAGATATAATCTATCCTGGAGAATGTTCCATGAGCACTTGAGAAAAATATGCATTCTGTTGTTTTTGGATGAAATGTCCTATAAATATCAATTAAGTCCATCCTGTTTAATGTATCATTTAAAGCTTGTGTTTCCTTATTTATTTTCATTTTGGATGATCTGTCCATTGGTGAAAGTGGGGTGTTAAAGTCCCCTACTATGAATGTGTTACTGTCGATTTCCCCTTTTATGGCTGCTAGTATTTGCCTTATTTATTGAGGTGCTCCTATGTTGGGTGCATAAATATTTACAATTGTGATATCTTCTTCTTGGATCGATCCCTTGATCATTATGTAGTGTCCTTCTTTGTCTCTTCTAATAGTCTTTATTTTAAAGTCTATTTTGTCTGATATGAGAATTGCTACTCCAGCTTTCTTTTGGTTTCCATTTGCATGGAATATCTTTTTCCATCCCCTTACTTTCAGTCTGTATGTGTCTCTAGGTCTGCAGTGTGTCTCTTGTAGCCAGCATATATATGGATCTTGTTTTTGTATCCATTCAGCCAATCTGTGTCTTTTGGTGGGATCATTTAGTCTATTTACATTTAAGGTAATTATTGATATGTATGTTCTTATTCACTTTCTGTTAATTGTTTTGAGTTCGTTATTGTAGGCCTTTTCCTTCTCTTGTGTTTCTTGTCTAAAGAAGTTCCTTTAGCATTTGTTGTAAAGCTGGTTTGGTGGTGCTGAACTCTCTCAGCTTTTGCTTGTCTGTAAAGGTTTTAATTTGTCCATCAAATCTGAATGAGATCCTTGCTGGGTAGAGTAATCTTGATTGTAGGTTTTTCTCCTTCATCCCTTTAAATATGTCCTGCCAGTCCCTTCTGGCTTGCAGAGTTTCTGCTGAAAGATCAGCTGTTAACCTTATTGGGGTTCCCTTGTTTGTTATTTGTTGTTTTTCCCTTGCTGCTTTTAATATGTTTTCCTTGTATTTAATTTTTGACATTTTGATTAATATGTGTCTTGACCTATTTCTCCTTGGATTTATCCTGTATGGCACTCTCTGTGCTTCCTGGTCTTCATTAACTATTTCCTTTCCCATATTAGGGAAGTTTTCAACTGTAATCTTTTCAAATACTTTCTCAGTCCCTTTCTTTTTCTCTTCTTCTTCTGGAACCCCTTCGAATATTGTTGCATTTAATGTTGTCCCAGAGGTCTCTGAGTCTGTCCTCAGTTCTTTTCATTCTTTTTCTTTATTCTGCTCTGCAGTAGTTATTTCCACTATTTTATCTTCCAGGTCACTTTTCAGTTCTTCTGCCTCAGTTATTCTGCTATTGATCCCTTCGAGAGAATTTTTAATTTCATTTATTGTGTTGTTCATCATTGTTTGTTTCATCTTTAGTTCTTCTAGGTCCTTGTTAAATGTTTCTTGCATTTTGTCTATTCTATTTCCAAGATTTTGCATCATCTTTATATCAATATTCGGAATTCTTTTTCAGGTAGACTGCCTATTTCCTCTTCATTTGTTAGGTCTGGTGGGTTTTTACCTTTCTCCTTCATCTGCTGTGTATTTTTTTGTCTTCTCATTTTGCTTATCTTACTGTGTTTGGGGTCTCCTTTTTGCAGGCTGCTGGTTCGTATTTCCCGTTGTTTTTGGTGTCTGTCCCCAGTGGCTAAGGTTGGTTCAGTGGGTTGTGTAGGCTTCCTGGCAAAGGGGACTAGTGCCTGTGTTCTGGTGAATGAGGCTGGATCTTGTCTTTCTGATGGGGAGGTCCACGTCTGGTGCTGTGTTTTGGGGTGTCTGTGGAGTTATTATGATTTAGGCACCCTCTTTGCTAATGGGTGGGTTTGTGTCCCTGTCCTGCTCATTGCTTGGTGTAGGGTGTCCAGCACTGTAGCTTGCTGGTCATTTAGTGAAGCTGGTTGCTGGTATTGAGATGAAGATCTCTGGGAGATTTTCCCCATTTGATATTACGTGGAGCTGGGACGTCTCTTGTTGACCAGTGTCCTAAAGTTGGCTGTCTCACCTCAGAGGCATAGCACTGACTCCTGCCTGCAGCATCAAGAGCCTTTCATCCACACGGCTCAGAATAAAAGGGAAAAAAAGTAGAAAGAAAGAAAGAAGGAAAGAAAGAAAGAAAGAAAGAAAGAAAGAAAGAAGAAAAAGGGAGGGAGGGAGGGAGGGAGAGAGGAAGGAATGCAGGAGGGAAGGAAGGAAAGAAAGAAAGAAAGAAGATAAAATAAAATAAAATAAAATAAAGTAAGATAAAATAAAGTTATTAAAATAAAAAATAATTATTAAGAAAAATAATTTTTTAAAGAAAAAAAAAACGGATAGATAGAACCCTAGGACAGATGGTGAAAGCAAAGCTATACAGACAAAATCTCACACAGAAGCATACACATACACACTCACAAAAAGGGGAAAAGGGGAAAAAAATCATAAATCTTGCTCTCAAAGTCCACCTCCTCAAGTTGGGATGATTCTTTGTCTATTCATGTATTCCACAGTTGCAGGGTACATCAAGTTGATTGTGGAGCTTTAATCCACTGCTTCTGAGGCTGCTGGGAGAGATTTCCCTTTCTCTTCTTTGTTCTCACAGCTCCCGGGGCTCAGCTTTGTATTTGGCCCCGCCTCTGCGTGTAGGTCGCTAGAGGGTGTCTGTTCTTCGCTCAGACAGGACGGAGTTATAGGTGCAGCTGATTCGGGGGCTCTGGCTCACTCAGGCCGAGGGGAGGGAGGGGCATGGAGTGCGGGGCGGGCCTGCGGTGGCAGAGGCCAGCATGATGTTGCAGCAGCCTGAGGCGTGCCATGTGTTTTCCCAGGGAAGTTGTCGCTGGATCCCGGGACTCTGGCCGTGGCGGGCTGTACAGGTTCCCTGGAAGGGTGGTGTGGATATTTACATGTGCTTGCACACAGGCTTCTTGGTGGTGGCTGCAGCATCCTTAGCGTCTCATGCACGTCTCTGGGGTCCGCTCTTTTAGCCGCAGCTCGCACCCATCTCTGGAGCTCCTTTAAGCAGCGCTCTTAATCCCCTCTCCTCGCGCACCAGGAAGCAAAGAGGGAAGAAAAAGTCTCTTGCCTCTTCGGCAGGTCCAGACTTTTCCCTGGACTCCCTCCCGGCTACCTGTCGTGCACTAACCCCCTTCAGGCTGTGTTCACGCTGCCAACCCCAGTCCTCTCCCTGCGCTCCGACCAAAGCCCGAGCCTCAGCTCCCAGCCCTGCCCGCCCCGGCGGGGAGCAGACAAGCCTCTCGGGCTGGTGAGTGCCGGTTGGCACCGATCCTCTGTGCGGAAATCTCTCTGCTTTGCCCTCCGCACCCCTGTGGCTGCACTCTCCTCCGTGGCTCTGAAGCTTCCCCCCTCCACAACCCGCAGTCTCTGCCCAAGAAGGGGCTTCCTAGTGTGTGGAAACCTTTCCTCCTCACAGCTCACTCCCACTGGTGCAGGTCCCATCCCTATCCTTTTGTCTCTGTTTATTCTTTTTTCTTTTGCCCGGGTATATGGGGACTTTTTTGCCTTTTGGGCAGTCTGAGGTCTTCTGCCAGTGTTCAGTAGGTGTTCTGTAGGAGTTGTTCCATGTGTAGATGTATTTCAGGTGTATCTGTGGGGAGGAAGGTGACCTCCGCGTCTTACTCTTCTGCCATCTTCCCCTCTAGGCTCTACATACCATCTATTTACACTACATAGAATATTATAAACGTGTGTGTGTGTGTGTGTGTGTGTGTGTGTGTGTGTGTATATATATATATTTATATATATATGACACTGTTGTCAGATTTTCAGTAAATTCGGTGAAGGTGGTTGAAGGATCAAAAGTTCTTTCTTTCCTTGATCCTCTAATAGTTGACCACTAAAAAGTAGTTAGCCAGGTCCTCTCCACATTTCATGAAACAGACACTTTGGAAAATAGCATTTAGGCATTCCTAACTCTTGAAAATAACAATGTGCCCTAACTTGGTTTTAGGACTTTTCAACATTATACCATATTTGTGTATCTGTGTCTAAGGTAGTTTTGTAGATGATGCCAAAATAGCATTTAGATATTAATGTGCCACTGTAGCTCTCTGGAGGTGCCAAAGCGAAAGTGGAAGCTCTTAAAGTTTTATGTTGCTGGGTCTACATTAAAGGCAGGCTCTTATAAAGAGGCTATAAGTAAAATAATGCTAAAATATCAAAGAATGTCAGAATATTAAGCAGTTATTTGACCAGTACTCTTATTTTTTTCTGCTCTGCTGCACTCAGTAATTTGTATTCCTCCTCTAGCAGAGCATGGAGAAAGAGAGGAACAATAAGGCATAAATTATGTGTCTTTTCAATTGGAGAAATAGTAATATGGAGGTGGTTTATGTGTAATTCATGCTGGAAAAATAATAAAGCTCATTTTAGGTATGTCATTTATAGGCAGAGTTCCTTTATGACTAGGAAAAGGAGGTTGGATTATTCAGGTTCCCCTGAGGGAAAAGAAGATTGATTATATTCTAAGCACTGCCAGTAACATTTTGTATAAATCATTAACTCTGAAGAGAAACAAGACAAAACAAAAACACCACCATAATCAAAAAGGACACGTCTGAGAGTCCTCAGAGAAGGACAGCTTTTCCTATCCCTGAGAAAAGAATTAAAATTAAATAAAATTATTTGGTACACAAATTGAGTAAGAAAAAAAGATGGAGAATGAAATGTTTGTCACTTTAGAGATAGTGAGCTCAGTGTTCTAAGAATTGGTAACATTAAAGAAAAACTGGGTAACATTCACTGAGTGCTTACATTACGCCTAGTGCTTAATTTACACTATCATTTATAACTCATACGAGTGTTTTGAGGTAGGTACCATTGTTATCATCATCTCCCCCATCTCATAAAAGAAGAAATTAAGGATCCAAAATTTGAGTTACTGAACAAAGCTATTAAGTTGCAAAGTCAGGAGTCAAACCAAAATTTGCCTGGCCACTAGGTCTGTGTTCTTAACTCTACTACATTATATTCAGATCAACAGGTACAAGCCAGAGTCAAAACCCACTAAACTAGATCAGCCAGTTGAAAAATATATCTGCCCAAATATAAAAATTTACAGGAGACTGGTGAGCTGAGGTCAGTGATGAAGATTATTTATGATTTGTCCCTCTGGCATATTTGTTTCCTTCATGATGGGCACTAAGGCACACTCTAGTCTGAGGGACTTAGTAGAATTCCAGAAGTGGACTGGAGCAAGCAGATGGGCTTTATAGGACACTCGAAGCTCATGACTAAATCCCTACTCAAACCCTTAGAAGCCCTAGGAAGGCAAAGAAGTGCTTGCTAATGCTTTACTCTCGTCTAGTGAGCAGGGCCAGAGGTATTTTGCCTCACTTACTGCTCCTACTGGGAGCCCCAGGGAAGAGCGAGGCAACAAATGATCATTGAAAATTAGTGTCTCTCAAAGATGAAACAGAACCTCAGGATCTCCTTTGTGGATGATTGGTTTCTGATTGGTGAGTATTTTTAAAATTAAAAGTAATCTGTGTATTATCTAATAGATGCATTTCTAGGAATAATTGTTTGTTTCCTGCTTAAGAGCACAACTTCTCCCACAGTCTAGGCTGGGAATAAATTACATGTGGGGGCTAAGTGGCTATAGCTTGGAAGATTAGAGGCTGGCAGAGGAAGAGAGTTGAACAGGTAGATGGAGGCAGGTTTGGCATTGAGATGAGGAAGATGAGGAGGTGTATACCAGGTGTGCTGCTTAAGTAAAATTCTTCTTATAGTATCCCTTCAGATGGAGATGCAAGTTTTAGCAGAACTTGAGGGTTTCCTGGTGGTTAGCCTCTACAAGAATTTTGTAGGCAGCCAGGTTCCTCCCACCTTGTCACAAAATAATGTGTTGCAATGACAGTAGAAAACCAGTTCCGAAGCTTGCAGTTGATGCCTAAGAATTCATTAGTCTTTAAAACTAGTTCACAATAAATAAATATATAAATAAAAATAGTTCACAAATTTCTTCAGAGGCAGAGACCAGGACATTTTCATTTTGGCTGTACTTCCAGAGCACCTCATAAAGTGCCTTGAACGTACTAGGCACAAAGAGCATCAGGAATGTATGCCAAGCAAAAAATTCAATGTAAATGTCTTAGTATGTTTTCTATTGCCTACATTCATTTTCTCATTTTATTATCATCGTTGTCATTCTACAAGTACGCGCTATGAAAAAATTAGGTGTGTCCAGAAAAATCTATCTGAATCACCTTTATAATCTCTTTGGGACTAGCAGAATACGTTCTACATGTGGGTGCTTGGCACAATTTCTTGTAGGACTAAAAAGATGTGTACAAAAGTGACCCCCTCCCAAATGACATATTTTAATAGGGGCTGTGTGCAGATGTGCCTTGTTGGAAAGGATTGACTAATGACACCCTGTTAAGCCAGTGCTGGAGACAGGTTGGCCTTTAAAAATTATGCCACCTAAAAAAAAAAAAAATTATACCACCTAAGTAAATTTCTACTCTGACTATTAGAAAAAGGTGGCACTGTGTAGAGATAAATATTTCCAAAGGATGGAAATATTAGCCTTACTTTTTTTTATTACTCTCTGCTGAATGAGTCATTTAGGAAGCTTGAAAGAGTATATTTTTTCTTGGGGTACTGTAGTTTGCTGTAGTGTCTTTGGCACAGCCAAGTGTAAGGATGGTTTCAAGAGAGCCTCATACCTTCAGGAAGATGTCTAGAACATGTGCAAATATTTCCTGACTTGGAAGATTGGCAGCCATTAGAAAGAAAAACACATAAATAAGAGCCTTCAAATGCCTTTGCTTCTCTCAGCCTTCTATCTATGCTTGCCAGTTGCAGTAATGGGTTTTTAAACTACCTTAAATTTTAGTGAATTTCAAAAAATTAAATACCCCAAAATGTTAAACTCTAAAAGTTTTAGTAATGTGGATTTTGCAAGGCCCTACACTGATATATATATACATATATCTATATATCTATGTATATATATATCTATGTATATATATATATATGTATATATATACATATATATACATATATATGTGTATATATATGTATATATATATACATATGTGTATATATATGTATATATATATACATATATATATGTGTGTGTGTATATATATATATATATATATATATATATATATATATACCTTGGTTGTTGGGTTACATTTCTAGTCCCATTTCTTGGGAAACTCCCATCAGTTAGGGACACCATACATACATGCTTGATTTATGCCTTTTCATACTTGAGCAACATATTGTACTGAGTAAGAGGTAGTTGTATCCTCCCCTCAAGTGCACTCAGGGCAGAACTAACAGATGGGAGTAGAAAGGTGCAAAGTAATTTAAGAGAAGTGAAAAACAGAGTGGTGATATTTGTAGGGAGCAGAGTCTATGTTTACCCCAGCCAGCACAATGTGAAAATTGGTTTAACTGATTTCTTCACCACCACCACCATCCCCTCCAAAAATAAACTGACAGAATTAATTGATTATTTGACAGAAATTACCAAAATGTTTGTTGCCATCTAGTACCCATAGCCTTACTAAAATGGAAAATGGATGTTTTACATTGTGTCCAAAATGGCTTTTAGGAGGGACTTCTCAGACAGATCTTAATGCTTGGACATCAAGGGAGGGAGATTAGAGAAGCATAACGCACTGTCAACTTACCTCCCTGACGCCCTTCAGATGGGATGCTCCGGTATGAGGCCAGAACTCTTCAGATGAACCTCCCCCCATTCCCTTCACCTTTTTGGATCTGGCAGTGGCATGAGTGATGAGTTGGGTTGGGAGAGGGTTTACATAAATCAATTAGAATATGGCCAGTTAATTTATAAGGATAATTCATTTAAAGAAATAAATATCAAAGTAACTATTTACATGACTCCATTGAAATTGAGTTGTAAAGCCTTCCTAACTCTCTACAAATCAGCAGTTTGTATTTTTTTAAAAAATAGGCAAATGATTGGCCTTTCTACAGTATTGGTAAATATAGTAATGTGGTATCAACTCCTTTATAAATACTTATCTCTTCTGAGTTCTGTTGGTGCTGCGAATTATCTTGCCATTTATTTGCATTTAATATATCATTATGTGCTTAGTAGAGAAATGCAGTGCAGTTTGAATGAGTTATAGCAATAGAGATTTAGTGCCTAAGGTTGTATCTCAGGTTTATATAGAAGCAAAAGTCACTTGAGTCTTTAAGGATGCAACTTGCCCTTTATTTGCATTAAAATCTGCAGAATGAAATGTGGCCCCAAGTAGCTTCACTTGACCCCAATCAAACTTTTTATTGTAAAAAGGCTGTGAGGTCAGGGACTAGATACTATACATTGCTTCTTTAATATCCCCTGAAGTAGCACTATGATGAATGAAATGTCATTGGTTAATTCTATACTTTGTGGTTTTCTTTATTAAAATCTTATATTCCAGGGCCCTGATGATCAGATGGGGGAGTGGGGGAAATGGAGAGGAAAAAATTAACATATACACACTACTATATATAAAATATATAATCAACAAGGACCTACTCCATAGTACAGGGAGCTCTATTCAATCCACTGTAATAACCTATGTGGGGAAAAGAATCTGAAAAAGAATAGATAAATATATATGTATAACTGATTCACTTTGCTGTACACCTGAAACTAACACAACACTGTACATCAACTATACTCCAATATAAAATAAAAATTTTTTAAAAAATAGAAGGGTAAGAGAGAACTTACAATAAAGGCTGCCAGATTTTACAAATAAAAATACAGGATGCCCAGTTAAATTTTAATTTTGATAAAGAGCAAATTTTTTTGTGTGTGTCAGTGTGTCCCAATAGTATATACTTATGCTAAAATAATGTTTGTTTATTTGAAATTCAAATTTAACTGGGCCTGTCCTATAGTTTATCTGCCAGCCTTATCTAGAACAGCTTTCCCCAGGTCACAGATTTGCCATCCACCAGCCCTGTGTTAAGAAGTAAGAGGGAGATTATCTCACCCACCTGCTGTGGTAGGGTAGAGAATGCCAGTTCAGCCTACTAAGAAGCTGCCAATGTCTAGATAGGAGTGGGCTTCTGGTCCTAGAACAGCTGCTACTCCTCCTTGCTTCTTCTGGCAAATGTTTGGTGTGCTTTCAGGCTCCACAGCAAGGCTGCTTTGCTGGTAGCTATAGGGCCCACCTAGTACAAGTGTGTAATTTTCTCTTTGCTGAGAGGCTGAGTAGAGGAAAGGAGAGATTTCTCTTTGACATGCCGAGGAGAATATTTTGCCTGCTCAGTCCTCTGGGCCGTAAAAGAGAATCAATATCACTTTTTTTTCCTTCTCTAAAAGTGGAAGGGCACCAGGCTGATGACTTGATTAGTCACTCTCCAGTTTTATTGTACCTAATATGGACCCAAGCACCTAATGTGATTTCAGCCAATATCAGTCAATGATGTTTGTTTGTTTTGTTTTTTGGTAAACAGTCTTCGTTATTCTGTTTCACAGGCCAGGATATCACTGGCTTCAATTTACAGAGTTGTTTCTTCATAGGAAGACCATTTGTGTTGTTTAGAGCCCCGCTGCATGTGGTTCATTTCTTTGTAAGAGTTGTGAGTTAAACCATTTTGCCTGTGATACTGGGAGTTTACCTTCAAGAAGGATACATAGGGCATGACTGATCTACAGTGCAGAATAGAGACATTGCCAGCAGAACTGTTTAAATCCAACCATCTCACTCTGCTCCTAATTCCCTCAGATGGCCCAGAGAATGTCCTCAAGGACAACTGATAATCACACAGGAAGAATGCTTCTGTAGATTTTAAGAAGATTCCAAAAGGGGCAGTGATATACTGGAACTCTCTACTTGATGTGACATTGTTAGTTATGCCCTCTCTGGGTTTGCTAAGAGTCCCCAGTAGAGAGAGAAATAGAGCCTGAAACAAGGTCACCATCTCCGAGCTTTCTCAGTGACTTCATTTATTGGACCTTCTGCCATCATCAACTCTTTCTAGTGTTTCAGGCAAAAGTAGTTCCTAAATAATAAGTGGGGAAAGACATGCACTCTAATATATAGATAAAAAGTAAATCAGTCTTGAACCCTAGCCCAAAACAATTCATTACCATTAATTGCTTACTATATACCAGACATATTCTATATTCTTTATAGACATTAACTGACTTGAGACTCATAGAAATCCCATGAGGTAGATTTTATAAATATTATTCTCATTTTGCATATGAAACTGAGGCATGGAGAAGTTAAATAACCCGTCTAAAGTCAAGCAGTAAGTGGCCAAGCCAGGTTTGAAACCAGATCTCTCTGGCCTTCAAAGCCCTCACTTTAACTATGCTATATAAAACCACAAGAGGATTGGTAAGTACAAAAAGTAACACCTTTCTATTGATACATGATATAGTTGGATCAATGAGAACCTAGAAGGTGGTTCCACCAAGCCCCGAAGGAGTGTTTAGGATAAGGTTCCAGTGTATATAATTCTCCCAGTTTCAAGCATTATTGTTTTCTTCCACTCAGTCTCAGAGAGCCTTTCTAATGAAGACAGAGGGAATTAGAGAATTATCTTTTCAGTCAATTGACAAAGCCAAATTACATGGTATATTTTATGGGGAACATTAGAAGCTACATGAGAAATTAATTAGCCATTCATGAAGTGCCTATTCTGAATAGTAAATATTTAAGAAGGATTCAATTAAATTTTCTCACTGAGAACTGGCTTTTATTTTTAGAATAAATTTTTTGTAAAATCTTTCAACAGCAAAGTGTCTGGTGCACAATATAGGTTTTGGAACCAACCAGAACAGAAATAAATTAGACATGCTATCGATATTGTGCTATACAATTTCAAGAGGAAAAGCTCTTCTCTCAAAAAAACTAGACAGTAGACACATACTGTTTAAAAAACTAATCCCTTTGATGACAGCCCTGGACAGGAAGGTTTAAGTTTAGGTTCATAGTATAGATTCTAAGTAGTCAGCTAAAAATTCATGTAGGGACTTATTTTGACACGTTTGAAGTATGCAGCTTCCATCCTTGGATAATCAAGTCTGTCTAGTCCCCTGCCATGCCATAGTGGGAGCATGTGTTTTGGTGTCATACAAATATGAATTTAATCCATGAGGTGAGTGACCAGGAGGTGGGTCACTTAACATCTCTAAGCAGCAGTTTCACAAAAATAATGGGGATAATAAACACATTATTCAGTGCATCTATTATCCCCAGGAGAGAACATGCAAAAAGCCTTTCATCAAGACTGAAAGCATTATAAAAATGTTATTACCACTGAGTGCAGGAATTGATGGAGGGATGCCTTTCTTTAATATAAAAGTTATTTTTAATATTCGCTAGTCAGAAAGCTGAGACAAGTGAGGAAGAATCAAACTTGACTGCAGGATAGAGCTGGAAGGACTCCCTAGAGGTCAGATTTTTACAGATGATGAAACGCAAACCCTGAGAGGAGATGTGACTTGCTTAAGGTCAAATATCTAAAGGTGTAAAGCCTCACTTTGTTTTAGAAGCACCATGTTCCGATTCCTTGTTAACTCATACTCAGTTTTTCAAGGCTTCTTAGAAGTTAGCTAATGCTCTAATTTCCATCCCCTAAGTATGCTACTTCTTCATAGGGACCTGAGATGAAATATCTCATTTTCCCTCTCATACCAGATTATGACTAATTAAAACTGTAATAATTCAAGTTTATAGTTATAATTATTGTCTTATTATTACCAGTGAAACTATAATTTTTGAAATCAGAATGACGATTCAAATGTACCTTCAGACTCTTCTGAGTGATGGCTAGGAATAAAGGATATTATTCAATTTACATTAAGGAGGCTTATTAGTATTTATCAAAATACAAGGAGAAAAAGAAATTTCATAAATCAGGCTTTAGTTATTCCAACCTCTGAAAAATGAATCCTCTATCTTCAACTCACATCAGCCCCACTTTACATCTCTTTGCCTTGACAAGTTCTTTTATTTTCGTTTTATATACCCTCTCATATTTTTCTTTAGATACTGACAATTCTAAGTGTGGTAAATGACCTTGACTGCTATAAGTCTCTTTAATTTTTTTGGACAAAATCTGGAGAAATGTAAAAGTGACTTATTAGTTGACTTTCCAGAGTCACTGCACCATGCTTATCTCCATATGCTTTGTATTATTATGTAAAATTTTGAGTGAGTAATTTGTCCCAGATACATTAGATGGCGATGAACACTTGTAAGCACTGAAATTAAGTGAAGTCCTGGCCTGCCTAATCTTAAAATGTCTCTCTGTATTGTTCCTTATGGCCCTGTAGCAGGTCAAATAACCACTGATAATTGATATGCAGGGGTGGGGTGAGAGGCAGTAAGGGAGAGAGAATGAATGAAAGAATATATACTCATGGATTTCAATGTTGCATTTTTTCCAGAGCAATTCATAATTTGACATGAACTGAGAAACTGTGTTTAAGCAGCATTATGAGCAAAGGCAGTATCAGGCCTGGACTTGCTGCCTTCTGATGGAGCAGAATGCCCTTACTTCTGTATTTCCATGGTTCTCAAGCAGGAGTGCATATCAAAATCCTCTGGAGGAATCATTTAAAAATGCAAATGTTCAAGACCCACACTAAGAGATTCTGACTGGGAACCACTGCCTAGGTGAATTTGAGATTCTATGTGTAACCTAGAAATCTCAGAGAGGGTATATTACTTTTTTCATAAGTGGAAAAAATTAAGCAAATGTGCTGGGAGGGCAGAGATTTGACTCAGTATGGTATGAGTTTCAGGAAAGATATCCCAGACCAAATATATATCCCAAAGACAAACCTGCTGCATTCCTGAAAATTCCCATTATTAAAGAGTCATTTCTTTGAACTTCTCACCAGAAATCACCTATTTACATGCATATTATAAATTAAGTAATACATTAAACTACTAATTAACACTTTAGCACAGATGAGATTAGTTCTCACCCTAATCCCAAGGGAAATGAGGCACAAGGCAGGTAAATTATTTTTGGTGGCTATGAGAGAGGCGATAGGGAGAGTTTTGTAACATGGGAGTTGTTCCCAAGGAAAGCAAAGCCAGATGTAGCACCTCTGTAAGAGAGAGCCTTAAGGGTGACATGGGAGGAGCAGTGAAAGTGGGGCAGGAGATGAGGGCAAAATACACTTTGCCAGAGGTTATCCATTTGCCCTTGATGGAGGGAGCCTGTTTCTCTTATTCTCACAGGCTTAAGTCACTTTTGCTTAGAATGACCCTCCATTGACCCTGGTTCATTTAAATGCAAAAGGAGAAAGGCTGGAGGGACTTAACCCCACAATTTAGGTTACACTGTATTTAACAGCTGATTGATGTGGTCTATTCAGCGAAGAGAAACACACAGACACACATGCAGGCACAAACACATATTCAAAGCAACTTTAAATTTATTTGTCAGGGAAATTAGTTAAACTATGTCATATCATTTTGAAATGCCATTTTCTGTTTGCTCACGTGAACCTCAGCCAGAGTTGTGCGTCCTACTACATCCTCTGGCAGATAGGGGAACTGACTCTTAGGTGAAAGAAACCATTCAGAAGACCTGTCAGAACCTTTCAATATGCTGAAAATGCAAGCACAGGGATCTTGGCTGAAGGCTGGTTAGAGGGGATGGGGAAAATGGTCTTGTAGATTAGGTTGTTTTAAGTTAAATGAAAAATAGTGAAATATTGAAAATTCTGGTCTGGTTAAAAAGAAGTTTTGGGACATTGGTAATCATGAATTCTACCATGACTTTTATCTTTCTTTCCAGTTATCAATAAAGCCCATTTGTCCAGATGTCCTGAGCAGCATATAGTTAAGAGACTACGTTCCCTTAAAAAATGTGGTTTTAATTCATCTGCTCTTGGAATATTTCGTTGCTCTCTGGTCAGATGACTTGAGTCTTGGACTTTTTATTATTTTTTTCTTTTTACTATTTGGCCATGTAAAACAGGGATTAAAGCACATATCAAATCTAAGCAGCAGGATTTAAACCAAGCCAAGCACATGAACTCTTTTTTACTCCCCTGGCTCCCAAGTTAGCATCTACTCCCTAAAGCAGCACCAATGTTTTTAATTAAGGAAGCCAGCTGAAGTGGCATGAGTGGGGACCACTTTCTTTACGGGGAGCCCAGAAGCTGGTACTGATGTCTTGGCAGATCATACAGTAGAATTAATATCTAGTCAATATGGACTTACTGGAAATATGCTCAACTGCCCAAAACCCGTAAGACCTTAACAGCCTTGGTGGTAAAGGAAGGTGGGATATAATGACTTAAAAATCCTTTTGAATACCCTATTACACCCTTGTGAACTTCACATCTGTCAACTGAGTAATGAAATTAGTTTTTTTCCTCCTCTGGTTTACCAGGTTCTTCCTGTAAAGTTCAGGGCAGTGTCCCAGTGGTCCTTGGAATTACTCTTTATTTTTTATTTTTATGACCTTTTGGAGCAGTTGAGTCACAGATTCTACTTTCACATGTTAATACACTTACACAGTGGTTCCCAAAGTTTGGCATCTGGACCAGCAGCATCAGTATCACTCAGGAACTTGTTAGAAGTACAAATTCTTGGTTGCCACCTCAGAACTACTAAATCAGAAACTCAAACTCTGTGGAAGGAGTGCTGGTTGTGCAGGCAGGCAGTTTGTTTTAACAGATTAAATAATTCTGATGCATGCACCAACCTGGAGAGCCACTGCCTTAGTACATTCCTTAGTTATATACCATCCTTGTAGGTGCTCTTTTGTCCCTCTATTGCACATACTCTATGTCCCCATGTCAAGCACATGCATTTATATAGGTTATCCTTCAGATTAAGTTCTTAGAGGATATAGACTTGAGGAAGGTATTTAAGACTCTCTTTCACAGTAAAAATAAACTATAAACTATGCAAGCATGTCCTTGGGCATTGATAAAAGCATATCTCCTCACTCCTCTACTCCCACACTGCAAACCCCTAAAAGTTTAGAAATACATGTAGCCCTGGTTTTGATTATAGAATTAGTTACTTTTCCTTGCTTTGCATATGTATCCTGTTAGTGAATTGGAAACTTAAGCAATTTGTTCCTTATATCTTAATACACAGTCGAGTAGCATTTTGGGGCTGTCTTCGCAAAGTTCTTTCTTGGCAAGTTAGTGGTGGCAGCTTAGTGCCATGGTTTGGAATACTGTAACAGCATTCTGCAGTAAATTTCCCTGTGATGATGGGCTAGAATTCACTAAATGCTTCTGCAGAACTTTCAGATCTGTAAACCAGTGCAAGATTTCTCAGAAAGGGCAGAAGTTGAGGATGGTAATGGAGAGAGATGTGTTATCCCCTATCCTGGTAAGATTTACAGAGTGAAATACTTTGCAAACGATTTTAGAACTTTTGTTGTTTTGCCGCCAAACAGATTGGTCTCTTCCAGTCAACTTAGCCAATCAATTTAATAATGAAAAAGAAACATTGTCAAACCAATTGTTTGGTTAAATTAACTCTTGATTAACTATATGGCTGGCTATTTCATTCAAGACACAATAGCCTCAAGACACAGCCTACGTTTGATATATTCCCAGAAAGAAACTGAGGAAATGCTAACATCTACAAGCCACATGAATATAATTTTATATTTGGTTGATGGGCTTCAGATGAAACTTAATCATTTGAGTCACAGGAAACACCAAACTTTTTATAGTAAAGTACACTTCACCTGTGTTTCTTTTAACCTGCACGCAAGTTGACTAAACCCAGGTTCACTATGGTCTGGTACATGACATCGTTAGTGCACATGTCAGATGATAAATATTCTGCTCTCTCTGAGGCTGAGTTTCAGTATTTGCAAGGGAATCCTCAGTTGTACTAGCTCTCCTGGATTGCCTTCGGGAGCTGCATAGTGTATTGCAGAAAGCATGAGCTTTGGAGTCACTCAGACCTGGGTTTTAACCCTAACTCTGCCACTTTCTGTGTGACCTTAGGCAAATTCCTTAACCAGTCTGAGCCTCAGGTTTCCTCATCTGCAAAATTAATGATAATAATACTTACCTCACAAGATACAGTACCTGATATTAAGAAGTACTCAGTAAATGTGAGTTACCACCTTTCAGGACACAGAAATCTACACTTGAGAAACTAATATTAATTAAGAGGCATAAACACTGAGTTGTCCTAGTGACCTGAAGGGAGTATACTGTTTGTCTTCCTGACAGAATCAATCATGAACTGTGCACATGGTAATACATAAGCTGTTGAACAGAGGGAAAGAGAAGGTAAAAGGGCCTGAGGTTGGCATCTCTGTGCTTTGATTCAATAACAAGGATAAAAAAAGAGTTTTGATTCAATGGAAGAAACAATATTGAATGGTAAAATGGAAGTACTGATCTCAGGGAATAAGCAAAAACTAGAATTGGGAGATGGGGAAATGTATCTTCATAATTCAACTAGGAGAGAATTCAGAAATAATTGTAATACAGTGCATATTGAAATGAGTACTATAAAAGGAGCTATGAATGACAGTGAGGGTTTGTGGGAGAGAAGGAGGGAAAGACATTGAAATTATTCTGATTGAGAAGATTGAAATTGGGGGAGTTTCTGGCAGCTTTCTCCTCATGCCCTCTCACCTCCTCTAGCTGGGGACAAGTCTGCATTTGCAGCATACATAATTGTTTATCTCCTCAGGTGGCTATCTCCTAAATGATGATCTTTATCTTATAAAACAAAAGAATGAAGGAAAATTATTGGCAGTAGAGACCCATAGATATTCATGCCTCACTTTTTATTGAGACAGTAATATTTTTTAACATCTTTATTGGAGTATAATTGCTTTACAATGGTGTGTTAGTTTCTGCTTTATAACAAAGTGAATCAGTAATATTTTTTAATTGTGGTCTGACTCTGACACAAAGAAGATAGCGTGAAATCCACTAAACCACTGTAGATACTATATTTTTGTGGAAGATAAAATATGTAATTAAGGTATTAACTTAGGCCTCACTTCTTTGTTCATGCCTCACTTTTAAACACCACTCTAATGTACCTAACATTAACAGAACAACAAATTTAGTAAATAAACTAAGGGTCATTGGGATGAGTAGTCACTCTATAGTAATTAGTCAATCAACAGTCATTATATTGATAGTTTTCCTCTGAGCCATTTGATCCATGAAGATACTTTTTACCTAATTTTTACCATCTTTCTTCAAGTTTTATGCTTATCAACCACACTAAAAAGAAAAATTGGGGATAGTAACTTTTTTGTTGCTTCTATTGATCTATGTCCTGTAATCATTCCTTCTTTAATTAAAAAGAAATCTTTTGGGACAGTTTGTCAAAGCTTTGAATTGATACCTTATGAAAATATATCTAATCATTTTATTTAGATACATTAATAGTTGCTTACAAAATATTTGAAAATCAAGAAATTTATGAGAAACCTTTGCTGAGAAAATACCTAGGTATCTAACAACTCTCACCAGAATTCTTGTTCTTAAAGGAATTCCAAATTCTGGGAGTGTGTTTATTTTCCACTTTTGCCACTTTGTCTTCAGTGGTATGTAAACAGTCTGTAATAAAGTAACACTAATGCTCCTGGGATGCCATGAGAAGTCTCATTGTAGTCCACTATGTCATAGGGTTAGTGCTTATGTACATAAGATGCTAAACATCTAGATGTTTGTTTAAAGCATCACATCAATATTGCCAATGTGCATGATCCTTATTTAACACTCTTCATGGATGCAATAGCAGTAGAAAACAACATCAATGTTTATTATGCTTGTAGGCAATTCCAAGTAGAAAAAAACAATATACCAAGCTAAGGATACCACCACCACAGGATCACTGACTACTTAGGGACAGAAATAGGTACCTCAGGACCACTTATAGAGATAAAAAGCCTGGTTTTCTTAGATACAATAGTATCTAAACTTAACTATCCGTGTATATGAGGCTGTTTCAAATAGATGCTAAATCAAATAGGTTTGATCAGTAAGTGGGTTGTTGGGTTCAGTTAAGAGAATTATTTGACTCAACAAATAGTGAAAGGCAGTGTTGTATAATCATTCAAAACATAGGATCTGGAGTTTTGAATTTGTATCCTGGTTCTGCCACTTAAGTACCTGTATGATCTTGGACATGGGACCTCTTAATTTTCTCATCTGCACAGTGAGTGTAATAACACTACTTACCCAATAAGGTAGTAGTGAGGATTAACTGGGCTTATATATGGTAATAATTGTTAGAACAAAACCCGGTACATAGAAAGCCATATAAAATTTTAATTTTTATCGTTGTCATTAGTTATTTGAGTCTAATGGCTCTTTGTCCTGCAGTAATAGTGAAACAATAACCAGCATGTAGAAGAAATTGAGATTGATTTATTTCCTTTTTAAAGCAATCATTATTTTTATTGCTCTGATCTATTATTAACAAAATAGTATTGTTCTATAATCTTTGATTAGAATCACACTCATAAAATATGGGCTGTCAGTTAAGAAGCAAAAGGTTGGTACAGATTTAGATTCCACATTACTCTTTTTAGCCAGTTTCCAAGCAACCGGATGTAAATAATATGTAAATTAAACCTCTCCTTTTTCAGAGAAAAAGGTAATTTATAATATTAGGTAATTTATAATGTTAATATACATTTGTTAAGATCAAGGTGAGAGATCAGAAACCAATTAAGAGAAGAATAAAGATAATTATACCAGTAATCTAACATCAGAAAATTAGTTGAATAATAAAGATCTGGATTTCTCAGCATCTGAGGCCAAGAAAAGGAAATTAAAAAAAAAAATCCTGATGGCATTTATATCAATTTGTAGAAAACTATATTAAAAGAAAAAGAAAACTAATTTTTTTTACAATCCTATCTTGATTGGTTAATCCCAACCTAAGGGAGCCTTAATTTACTGGAGTTTTGTTACATAAATAACTTGTAGGACAAGGAGGAAAATAACAAAATAAGCATAAAAAGCTATTTCCAGGCATTTGCTGGCAGGCAAGCACACATTCCCCATGGTTTCACAAATCTTCTGTCTATATCAACCTTTAAGACTGTCTGCAAAATATATGAATAAGCAAAATTTCCTTTGTCATCTCCCCTTCCTTTTTTATTCTTCCTTCCTTCCTTCCTTCCTTCCTTCCTTCCTTCCTTCCTTCCTTCATTCCTTCCTTCCTTCCTTAACTTGGTAGAATCCCTCCCAGACTTGTCACCTGAGGAACCCTACTTAATCAAGTAAATTGGTCTGTATCTCCTGCCTTTCTCTTTTCTTCTTAATAAGGCAGCAAAGGTACTCTGGCAATTTAGAAAGCTTTTCAGCAAAAGTGGAACCAAAAGTGTTTATGGTTACCTCACAGTTAAGCTAAACATTTAGTCAAACAGAACTTTCCATTGACTGCTAAGTTCATTACCAGCACTGTCAATATAGTAAGAATAAAGTGCCACCCAAGGGAATTTTCCAGGATAATGAAACTACTCTATATTTTGATTATGGTGGTAGTTACACGACTGTGTTTGTCAAAACACATAGAAATATACACTAAAACAAGTAAATATTACTAATGTAAATTTTACTTCAGTAAACCCGACCCCCAAAAATGTGCTCCATCCCCAATTGTTTTCTCCTTGGATTTTGAAAGGGAGTGATTTAAAAGATATCTGGATGGATGAATGGATAGATATCCAAAATGCTATAGAGATAAAATTATGTAGTTACAGAAAAGCACTGAGACTGAAACCCCAGAGGCATAATTTCAGGCTCAGCCACACCACTGGCTACATCCCTCCTCCAAGTGACACCGCTAAGTTTACTTACACTTTCTGGAGGTTGTTTCTGCCTCTTATAAGCTTAAGGGGTTGGACTAGAACCTCAGTAAGGTCACCTCATTCTCTGTTGAGGTGACCTGATTTGGGGGGAGGGTGGGAGGAGGGGAGATTTGTTTAAATGTCAGAAAGTAAATCACCTGTCACAAAAACAGGTGGAATGGATAATGTCATGTGAAATTTGAGAAACATCTGTTAGCCTATAGCAGTGTCTGGGTCAAGATGGAGTCACCTGGGTCAAAGTGATGTATCAGGTTGCCAAAATCAGAATCTAACTGACCCAAAACATTTTGACCAATGTAAAAAAGACTATTATCAGTTTTATAGTTTTTAGGATTATTTTCACTTTCATTGGGAATTGTTGTCGTGTTTTTTTTAAGCTATGGGGGAAGGGGGAAAGAATTAATGAACAGTTATTCTCAGTGTAAGAGAATTATACTCATCTTAGAAGAGTAAAGATTGCCTCTAAGAGGAGTGGGTATTATTTTATGAATATTTTACTGTCTTGCTTTCCTGTAATTGCTTGCTCAAAAATATCTCTTTCAGTTAGAGAAATGAGGAAAACCTGTATCATTGATTGTATCAGTATTGAATGTGAAAGAATAATTCATTGAGCAATATTGAGCAATATATGCTGTAATATAACCTAATTACGTTTGGGAGACCTGATTTCCATTTCCAAGCACAAATAGACCTATTAAAATAGTAAACTTGATAAGATGATAATTTTGAAAAAGAAATAAGAGGAGCCAAGGCAAACTATGCTCTCTGGTTGAACTTGGTTGTCTTCAACCTATAAAGAGCATCTATAAATGAAACCTATGAGACAAGAATCCCCAGTGATATATTAGAGTACTTTTATGTCAGTGACTTGTCAAACAATTATATATAGCCAGTATCAGCATTATTTTTGTTACTCATAACCCAACAAGGGTGTGGTTAAGATAAAATGTGGCTTGAACCTAGAGAACAGCAGCAACTGAGAAGTCCTCATATATCTCAGAAACACACTGGAATGTGTTTCTCAACAGAGTGCATGGAAACCAAGCTTCTACCATAAACTACTTTTTAAAAATATACTATAGATATCCCCAGTGAGAAATAACTGCTTTATAGTGTTCATTTAACAACATACACAAGTAGAATTCTTTGTACTAACTTACTTGATGTTTCCATAATCATGTGTGACAGTGGGGGTAGGAGGGTACAGAAATCTTCTGAGAGGGAAAATGGGCAGTTGAGTAGCCCTTGCTACATAGAAAGCTTGGAAAGAATAATAAACCTGTTTTATGGTAATTTTTAATAGCCTAGTTGACCCTGAAATTCTTGAAGGTGAAGTCCTTGACTTAATTTGTTTTTAAAGCTCAAGCCCAGCACCTTGCATTGAATGAATTAGTTCTGTTTGAATTCTTTTTTTTTTTTTTTGGCTTGCCTTGTGTCACGCACTGTGCTACTGCTTTCATGTATGTTATTTCTTTTTTTTAACATCTTTATTGGGGTATAATTGCTTTACAATGGTGTGTTAGTTTCTGCTTTATAACAAAGTGAATCAGTTATACATATACATATGCTCCCATATCTCTTCCCTCTTGCATCTCCCTCCCTCCCACCCTCCCTATCCCACCCCTCCAGGTGGTCACAAAGCACAGAGCTAATATCCCTGTGCTATACGGCTGCTTCCTACTAGCTATCTACCTTACGTTTGGTAGTGTATATATGTCCATGCCTCTCTCTCGCTTTGTCAGAGCTCACCCTTCTCCCTCCCCATATCCTCAAGTCCATTCTCCAGTAAGTCTGTGACTTTTTCCTGTCTTATCCCTAGGTTCTTCATGACATTTTTTTTTCTTAAAGTCCATATATATGTGTTAGCATACGGTATTTCTCTTTCTGACTTCACTCTGTATGACAGACTCTAAGTCTATCCACCTCATTACAAATAGCTCAATTTCGTTTCTTTTTATGGCTGAGTAATATTCCATTGTATATATGTGCCGCATCTTCTTTATCCATTCATCTATTGATGTACACGTAGGTTGTTTCCATCTCCTGACTATTGTAAATAGAGCTGCAATGAACATTTTGGTACATACCTCTTTTGGAATTATGGTTTTCTCAGGGTATATGCCCAGTAGTGGGATTGCTGGTTCATATGGTAGTTCTATTAGTAGTTTTTTAAGGAACATCTATACTGTTCTCCATAGTGGCTGTACCAATTCACATTCCCACCAGCAGTGCAAGGGTGTCCTCTTTTCTCCACAACCTCTCCAGCATTTATTGTTTCTAGATTTTTTGATGATGGCCATTCTGAATGGTGTGAGATAATATCTCATTGTACTTTTGATTTGCATTTCTCTAATGATTAATGATGTTGAGCATTCTTTCATGTGTTTGTTGGCAATCTGTATATCTTCTTTGGAGAAATGTCTATTTAGGTCTTCTGCCCATTTTTGGATTGGGTTGTTTGTTTTTTTGTTATTGGGCTGCATGAGCTGCTTGTAAATTTTGGAAATTAATCCTTTGTCAGTTGCTTCATTTGCAAATATTTTCTCCCATTCTGAGGGTTGTCTTTTTTTCTCGTTTATGGTTTCCTTTGCTGTGCAAAAGCTTTGAAGTTTCATTAGGTCCCATTTGTTTATTTTTGCTTTTATTTCCATTGCTCTAGCAGGTGGGTCAAAAAGGATCTTGCTGTGATTTATGTCATAGAGTGTTCTGCCTATGTTTTCCTCTAAGAGTTTGATAGTTTCTGGCCTTACATTTAGGTCTTTAATCCATTTTGAGCTTATTTTTGTGTATGGTGTTAGGGAGTGATCTAATCTCATACTTTTACATGTACCTGTCCAGTTTTCCCAGCACCACTTATTGAAGAGGCTGTCCTTTCTCCACTGTACATTCCTGCCTCCTTTATCAAAGATAAGGTGACCATATGTGCATGGGTTTATCTCTGGGCTTTCTATCCTGTTCCATTGATCTATCTTTCTGTTTTTGTGCCAGTACCATACTGTCTTGATTACTGTAGCTTTGTAGTATAGTCTGAAGTCAGGGAGCCTGATTCCTCCAGCTCCATTTTTCGTTCTCAAGATTGCTTTGGCTATTCGAGGTCTTTTGCGTTTCCATACAAATTGTGAAATTTTTTGTTTTAGTTCTGTGAAAAATGCCAGTGATAGTTAGACAGAGATTGCATTGAATCTGTAGATTGCTTTGGGTAGTAGAGTCATTTTCACAATGTTGATTCTTCCAATCCAAGAACATGGTATATCTCTCCATCTATTTGTATCATCTTTAATTTCTTTCATCAGTGTCTTATAATTTTCTGCATACAGGTCTTTTGTCTCCTTAGGTAAGTTTATTCCTAGATATTTTATTCTTTTTATTGCAATGGTAAATGGGAGTGTTTCCTTGATTTCACTTTCAGAATTTTCATCATTAGTGTATAGGAATGCAAGAGATTTCTGTGCTTTAATTTTGTATCCTGCAACTTTATGAAATTCATTGATTAGCTCTTGTAGCTTTCTGGTAGCATTTTTAGGATTCTCTATGTATAGTATCATCTCATCTGCAAACAGTGACAGCTTTACTTCTTCTTTTCCAATTTGGATTCCTTTTATTTCCTTTTCTTCTCTGATTGCTGTGGCTAAAACTTCCAAAACTATGTTGAATAAGAGTGGTGAGAGTGGGCAACCTTGTGTTGTTCCTGATCTTAATGGAAATGCTTTCAGGTTTTCACCATTGAGGATGATGTTGCCTGTGGATTTGTCATATATGGCCTTTATTATGTTGAGGAAAGTTCCCTCTATGCCTACTTTCTGCAAGATTTTTATCATAAATCGGTGTTGAATTTTGTCAAAAGCTTTCTTTGCATCAATTGAGATGATCATATGGTTTTTCACCTTCAATTTTTTAGTAGGGTGTATCACGTTGATTGATTTGCGAATACTGAAGAATCCTTGCATTCCTGGAATACACCCCACTTGATCATGGTGTATGATCCTTTTAATGTGCTGTTGGATTCTGTTTGCTAGTATTTTGTTGAGGATTTTTGCATCTATGTTCATCATTGATATTGGCCTGTAGTTTTCTTTCTTTGTGACATCCTTGTCTGGTTTTGGTATCAAGGTGATGGTGGCCTCGTAGAATGAGTTTGGGAGTGTTCCTCCCTCTGCTATATTTTGGAAGAGTTTGAGAAGGATAAGGGTTAGCTCTTCTCTAAATATTTGATAGAATTCACCTGTGAAGCCATCTGGTCCTGGGCTTTAGTCTGTTGGAAGATTTTTAATCACAGTTTCCACTTCAGTGCTTGTGATTAGTCTGCTCATATTTTCTATTTCTTCCTGATTCAGTCTTGGCAGGTTGTGCATTTCTAAGAATTTGTCCATTTCTTCCAGGTTGTGCATTTTATTGGCATAGAGCTGCTTGTAGTAATCTCTCATGATCTTTTGTATTTCTTCAGTGTCAGTTGTTACTTCTCCTTTTTCATTTCTAATTCTATTGATTTGAGTATTTTGCCTTTTTTTCTTGATGAATCTGGCTAATGGTTTATCTATTTTGTTTATCTTTTCAAAGAACCAGGGTTTAGTTTTATTGATCTTTGCTATCATTTCCTTCATTTCTTTTTCATTTATTTCTGATCTGATCTTTATGGTTTCTTTCCTTCTGCTAACTTTGGGTTTTTTTTCTTCTTTCTCTAATTGCTTTATGTGCAAGGTTAGGTTGTTTATTTGAGATGTTTCCTGCTTCTTAAGGTGGGCTTGTATTGCTATAAACTTCCCTCTTAGAACTGCCTTTGCTGCATCCCATCGGTTTTGGATCATCGTGTCTCCATCGTCATTTGTTTCTAGGTATTTTTTTATTTCCTCTTTGATTTCTTCAGTGATGACTTCTTTATTAAGTAGTGTATTGTTTAGCCCCCATGTGTTTGTATTTTTTACAGAACTTTTCCTGTAATTAATATCTAGTCTCATAACGTTGTGGTCGGAAATGATACTTGATACAATTTCAATTTTCTTAAATTTACCAAGGCTTGATTTGTGACCCAAGATATGATCTATCCCGGAGAATGTTCCATGAGCACTTGAGAAAAATGTGTATTCTGTTGTCTTTGGATGCAATGTCCTATAAATATCAATTAAGTCCATCTTGTTTAATGTATCATTTAAAGCTTGTGTATCCTTATTTATTTTCATTTTGGATGATCTGTCCATTGGTGAAAGTGGGGTGTTAAAGTCCCCTACTATGAATGTGTTACTGTCAATTTCCCATTTTATGGCAGTTAGTATTTGCCTTATGTATTGAGGTGCTCCTATGTTGGGTGCATAAATATTTACAATTATCATATCTTCTTCTTGGATCGATCCCTTGATCATTATGTAGTGTCCTTCTTTGTCTCTTCTAGTAGTCTTTATTTTAAAGTCTACTTTGTGTGATATGAGAATTGCTACTCCAGCTTTCTTTTGGTTTCCATTCGCATGGAATATCTTTTTCCATCCCCTTACTTTCAGTCTGTATGTGTCTCTAGGTCTGCAGTGGGTCTCTTGTAGACAGCATCTGTATATACAGTCTTGTTTTTGTATCCATTCAGCCAATCTGTGTCTTTTAGTGGGAGCATTTAGTCCATTTACATTTAAGGTAATTATCGATATGTATGTTCCTATTCCCATTTTCTACATTGTTTCTGCTTTGTTATTGTAAGTCTTTTCCTTCTCTTGTGTTTCTTGCCTAGAGAAGTTCCTTTAACATTTGTTGTAAAGCTGGTTTGGTAGTGCTGAACTCTCTCAGCTTCTGCTTTTCTGTAAATATTTTAATTTCTCCATCAAATCTGAATGAGATACTTGCTGGGTAGAGTAATCTTGGTTGTAGGTTTTTCTCCTTTATCAATTTCAATATGTCCTGCTACTCCCTTCTGGCTTGCAGAGTTTCTGATGAAAGATCAGCTGTTAACCTTATGGGGATTCCCTTGTGTGTTATTTGTTGTTTTTCCCTTGCTGCTTTTAATATGCTTTCTTTGTATTTAATTTTTTACAGTTTGATTAATATGTGTCTTGGCATATTTCCCCTTGGGTTTATCCTGTATGGGACTCTCTGTGCTTCCTGGACTTGATTAACTATTTCCTTTCCCATATTAGGGAAGTTTTCAACTATAATCTCTTCAAATATTTTCTCAGTCCCTTTCTTTTTCTCTTCTTCTTCTGGAACCCCTATAATTCAAATATTGGTGCATTTAATGTTGTCCCACAGGTCTCTGAGACTCTCCTCAGTTCTTTTCATTCTTTTTTTCTTTATTCTGCTCTGCAGTGGTTATTTCCACTATTTTATCTTCCAGGTCACTTATCCGTTCTTCTGCCTCAGTTATTCTGCTATTAATCCCATCTAGAGTATTTTTCATTTCACTTATTGTGTTGTTCATCATTGTTTGTTTCATCTTTAGTTCTTCTTGGTCCTTGTTAAATGTTTCTTGCATTTTGCCTATTCTGTTTCCAAGATTTTGGATCATCTTTACTATCATTCTTCTGAATTCTTTTTCAGGTACACTACCTATTTCCTCTTCATTTGTTAGGTCTGGTGGGTTTTCATCTTGCTCCTTCATCTGCTGTGTGTTTTTCTGTCTTCTCATTTTGCTTATCTTACTGCATTTGGGGTCTCCTTTTGCAGGCTGTAGGTTCGTAGTTTCTGTTGTTTTTGGTGTCTGTCCCCAGTGGCTAAGGTTGGTTCAGTGGGTTGTGTAGGCTTCCTGGTGGAGGGGACTAGTGCCTGTGTTCTGGGGGATGAGGCTGGATCTTGTCTCTGTAGTGGGCAGGTCCAAGTCTGGGGGTGTGTTTTGGGGTGTCTGTGGAATTATTATGATTTTAGGCAGCCTCTCTGCTAATGGGTGGGGTTGTGTTCTTGTTTTGCTAGTTGTCTGGCATAGTGTGTCCAGCACTGTACCTTGCTGGTCGTGAGTGAAGCTGGGTGCTATTGTTGAGATGGAGATCTCTGGGAGATTTTCGCCATTTGATATTATGTGGAGCTGGGAGATCTCTTGTTGACCAGTGTCTTGAAGTTGGCTCTCCCACCTCAGAGGCACAGCACTGACTCCTGGCTGCAGCACCAAGAGCCTTTCATCCACACGGCTCAGAATAAAAGGGAGAAAAAGTAGAGAGAAAGAATTAGTAGAAGTGGGAAGAAAGATAGAAAGAAAGAAAGGAGGGAAGGAAGGAAGGAAGGAAGGAAGGATGAAAGAAAGAACAAAAGACGGAAAGAAGGAAAGAAAGAAAGAAAGGAGGGAGGGTGGGAGGGAGGGAGGGAGGGACGGTGGGAGGAAGGAAACAAGAAAGGAAGGGGGGAAGTAAGGAAAAAAGAAAGAAAGAAAGAAAAAGTAAAAGAAAATAAAGTAAAATATAATAAAGTTATTAAATTAAAAAAAATTATTAAGAAAAAATTAAAAAAAAAACAGACGGATAGAACCTTAGGACAAATCGTGGAAGCAAAGCTATACAGACAAAATCTTATACAGAAGCATACACATACACACTCTCAAAAAGGAAAAGGGGAAAAAAATCATAAATCTTTTTCTCAAAATCCACCTCCCAATTTGGGATGATTCGTTGTCTAAAGGAGGTAAGGAAGGAAGGAAGGAAAGGAAGGAAGGAAGGAAGGAAGGAAGGAAGGAAGGAAGGAAGGAAGGAAGAAAGAAAGAAAGAGAAGGAAAGAAAGGAAAGAAGAAAGAAAGAAAGAAAGGAAAGAAGAAAGAAAGAAAGAAAGAAAGGAAAGAAGAAAGAAGGAAAGAAAGAAAGGAAAGAAGAAAGAAAGAAAGAAAGAAGGAAAGAAAGAAGGAAAATAAAGTAAAATAAAGTAATTAAAATTAATTATTAAGAAACAAATTTAAAAAATAATTTAAAAAAGGAACGGATGGATAGAACCCTAGGACAAATGGTGGAAGCAAAGCTATACAGACAAAATCTCATACAGAAGCATACACATACACACTCACAAAATGAGGAAAAGGGGAAAAAAATCATAAATTTGCTCTCAAAGTCCACCTCCTCAATTTGGGATGATTCATTGTCTATTCATGTATTCCACAGGTGCAGGGTACCTCAAGTTGATTGTGGAGCTTTAATCCGCTGCTTCTGAGGCTGCTCGGAGAGATTTCCCTTTCTCTTCTTTGTTCTCACAGTTCCCAGGGGCTCAGCTTTGGATTTGGCCCCGCCTCTGCGTGTAGGTCGGTGGAGGGCGTTTATTTTTCACTCAGACAGGATGAGGTTAAAGGAGCCGCTGATTCGGGGGCTCTGGCTCACTCAGGCTGGGGGGAGGGAGGGGCATGGAATGCGGGGTGAGCCTGCAGCGGCAGACGCCAGCATGATGTTGTACCAGCCTGAGGCCTGCCATGCGTTCTCCTGGGGAAGTTGTCCCTGGATCTCGGGAACCTGGCAGTGGCGGACTGCACAGGCTCCCCGGAAGAGAGGTGTGGATAGTGACCTATGCTCGCACACAGGCCCCTTGGTGGTGGCAGCAGCAGCCTTAGTGTCTCCCGCCCGTCTCTGGGGTCCGCGCTTTTAGCCTCGGCTCATGCCCTTCTCTGGAGCTCCTTTAAGCAGCGCTCTCAATCCCCTCTCCTCGCGCACCAGGAAACAGAGGGAAGAAAAAGTCTTTTGCCTCTTCAGCAGCTCCAGACCTTTTCGCGGACTCCCTCCCGGCTAGCCGTGGTGTACTAACCCCTTCAGGCTGTGTTCATGCCGCCAACCCCAGTCCTCTCCCTGAGCTCTGACTAAAGCCTGAGCCTCAGCTGGCAGCCCCGCCCGCCCTGGTGGGTGAGCAGACAAGCCTCTGGGGCTGGTGAGTGCAGGTCGACCCCGATCCTCTGTGCGGGAATCTCCCCGCTTTGCCCTCCGCACGCCTGTTGCTGCGCTCTCCTCCGTGGCTTCGAACTCCACCCCTCCGCCACCGGCAGTCTCTGCCCGCTAAGGGGCTTCCTAGTGTGTGGAAACATTTCCTCCTTCACAGCTCCCTCCCACTGGTGCAGGTCCAGTCCCTATTCTTTTGTCTCTGCTTTATCTGTTTTTCTTTGGCCCTACCCAGGTACATGGGGAGTTTCTTGCCTTTTGGGAGGTCTGAGGTCTTCTGCCAGTGTTCAGTAGGTGTTCTGTACGAGTTGTTCCACGTGTAGATGTATTTCTGGTGTATCTGTGGGGAGGCAGGTGATCTCTGCATCTTACTCTTCCACCATCTTCCCCTCGTCCTCCATGTGCGTTATTTTTTTGACCTCCAAAACATTCCTGTGAGAAAGGTATCATCATTCCTATTTTACAGATGAGGAAACTGAGATTCAGGAAGTTCAAGTAACTTGCCTAATAGCTGGTCACATAATCATGTAATGGTAAACATCTGAAATTCAAAGACCAGCACACTCATTTTACCATACCAGAGCTTGCTGCACTGTCCAAAGAGATTAAACATATTTATGTGCCATTCTAATATATGAGCAATTATTATTAAGCTGTTTCTTTTGCTACATTGTTCTGTTAAGACTAGAGGAGATTCATACTTAATGTTCCTACAGTCATTATTTAACTTATTTTCATTTTTCAATAACAGCTTTATTGAGATAAAATTAACATAAATTTCACCTTTTAATAGTGTGTAATTCAGTATTTTTTAGTATTGATATATTCACAAATTGGTGCAACCATGACAACTATCTGATTCCACAACCTCTTCATTACCCACAAAAGAAATCCTGTACCCATTTGCAATCATTCCCCATTCCCCCTTCCCCCAGCCACTGACAATCACTAATATACCATCTCAAAATATTTGCATATTCTAGAAATTTTACGTAAATATAATAGAATCATACAATATGTGACCTTTTTGTGACCAGATACTTTCACTTAACATACTATTTTCAGGGTTCATCATGTTGTAGTGTGAATCAGTGCATCATTCTTTTTTAATGGCTGAATAATACTTCATTGTATGGATATACCACACTTTGTTTATCCATTCTTCAGTTTTGATAGAGATTTAGGTTATTTCAACATCTTTGACTCTTATAAATAATGTTGCTATGATGATTCATGTACAAGTTTTTGCATGGATGTATGTCTTCTATACTATTGGGTATACACCTTGGGATGAAATTGCTGGATCACATGATAAGTATATGACTGAGGAACTACAAGACTGTTTTCCACAATGGCTGCACCATTTTACATTCTCATTAAAAGTGTATAAAATTTATGCTTTCTTTCCATCCTCACCAACACTCTTTTTCATTATAAAAAAATATTATAGCCATCCTTGTGGATACAGAGTAGTGTCTCATTGTGGCTTTGATTTGCATTACCCTAATGACAATGTTGTTGAGTATATTTTAATGTACTTATTAACCACTTGTGAATCTTCCTAGGGTAAATGTCTACTCAAATCCTTTGCTGATATAAGTCCCTGATCAGACACATGATTTGCAAATATTTTCTTCCATTCTTCTTTTCTTTTAATTTTGATGAACTCCAATTTATCTATATTTTCTTTAGTTGTTCTAAGAAACCATTACCTGATCCAATGTCACAAAGATTTACTCCTATGTTTTTTTCTAAGAGTTTTATAGTTTTGGCTCTCATGTTTAGGCAGCTGACCCATTTCAGGTTAATTTTTGTATATGGTATGAGGGAGGGGTACAACTTAATTCTTTTGCAGGTTATCCCAACACCGTTTGTTAAAAAAATTTATTACTTCTCCACGATTGTCTTGACACTCTTGTCAACAACCATTTGAACATAAATATAAACATATAGACAGAGTTTTAAATAATTTAAATTATTTTCATAAAAGCTCGGTGCTTTGTGACCAGCTAGAAGGGTGGGATAGGGAGGGTGGGAGGGAGGGAGATGCAAGAGGGAAGAGATATGGGGAGATATGTATATGTATAACTGATTCACTTTGTTGTAAAGCAGAAACTAACACACCATTGTAAAGCAATTATACTCCAATAAAAATGTTTAAAAAATTATTTTCATATATTATCAAATTTTTATGATGTCTGCCATGTATTTAATTTAGATATTTGAGCTTCACACAAAATGAAACAGTGATAAGATACAAACTTACTTGCTCTAAAATAGTTATTGAAAGAATTTTGTCATCAAGGAAGAAAAATTGAGTGGCTTCTAATTTTGAAAATAATTATACTTGGGTCTTTGTTACAGTAAATTATTCTCTACTGTACTTTCACCTTAACTGTGAAATGGATTACTCAAAGCTAGTTTTGAACACAGTAATATACAAATATCATTGACTGCCTTCTATTAAATGCAAGAATAATTTTTTACTGGTTAACCACTAAAATTACAAAGGGGAAAAGAAAAAAACAGCCAGATAATTATCCTACACAAATGAAATATAATCATAAGACACTAAAAAATCAGAATAAAAGGAAAGTTGTCACACATCTCCAAAATGAAGAAGAAATATATTTTATGGTCTCTAAAGTGCTTTCCTTAGAACTTTCCTTTGGCTAAGATTATTCATAGATTTGTTTCAAAAAATAGCAATGGAGGACAGAATATTTTGGTATTATGATATGGATCATTTGATGTACAAAGTATACAGAGAAAAAGTTGGTTTTAAAATGTGTGTGTTTGTACTAAAGCAGCCATTGACAATATGTAAATGGCTGTATTCCAATAAAACTTTATTTATAAAAAGAGGTGGGGGCCTCCCTGGTGGCGCAGTGGTTGGGGGTCCGCCTGCCGATGCAGGGGATACGGGTTCGTGCCCCGGTCCGGGAGGATCCCACATGCCGCGGAGCGGCTGGGCCCGTGAGCCATGGGCGCTGAGCTTGCGCATCCGGCAACGGGAGAGGCCACGACAGTGAGAGGCCCACATATCGCAAAAAAAA
>NW_006789243.1:444651-454525 GCF_000442215.2 Lipotes vexillifer
AAAAAAAAAAAAAAAAAAAAAAAAAAAAAAAAAAAAAAAGAGGTGGTAAAATCCCTATGTTGTGTAACAGGAACTAACAGTGCTATATGTCAATTATACTTCAAAAACAAACTCATAGAACAAAGAGATCAGATTTGTGGGTACCAGAGGTGGGGGTGGGAGAAGGGGAAATTGGATGAAGGTTGTCAAAAGCTACAAACTTCCAATTGTAAGATAAGTAAGTACTAGGGATGTAATGTACAACATGATAAATATAATTAATGCTGCTATATGTTATATATGAAAGTTGTTAAGAGAGTAAATCCTGAGAGTTCTCATGACAAGAAAAATATTTTTGCTATTTAATTTTGTATCTATGAGATAATGTTCATTAAACGTATTGTGGTAATCATTTCATGATGTACGTAGTTCAAGTCATTGTGCTGTACACCTTAAATGTATACAGTGCTATATGTCATTTATATCTCAGTGAAACTGGAAGAAAAAAATTAAAAATATAAAATGCATGTGTTTGTATCTTTAACTTTCCTAAGTCAGTGTTTATGATGGATACAATTAATGGCAGATGTTAAAACCAGGGTGGAGGGGCTTGTGCTTATTATGCTCTTGATGCATCGCAGTATCAAAAGTTGACTGAATTTGTTTCCAGTGGGCAATACATTTGGGTGACAGAGGCCCTGCATAGTACTTAGCAAATTCATACTTTAACTGTCCTTAAATCTTCTGAATGGTGAGTGACTGATTTGAGAATTAGGAATTGTATTCACCAAAAAATTAGGAACTAGCAGGGGAGTTTATATTCCATTTATCCTGCATGATAGGCCTGGGAAAAACAAAAGCAATATTGTATAAATGGTGGACAAGGAATAATAGTTAAGCTATGGGATGGTATGATATATGATTTTTATGAAACCTTAGCCCAGTCTTTTGTACTACATTGATTACATTTCCTGAAAGGCAAGAAGGAAAGCCACTATGAAAACACTAGAGATGATTCTAAGGATGCTAAAGTCGCAAAAGGTAAGAAGGCAATTGTATTATTGAATACTATTAATATCAGAGAATAGAAAGTTTTGTTCCAACACCAAAACCTATATTTAGACTGGCCAAACTTCATACTTTCAAGTTAGTTATACACACACACACTCACACACACACACACACACACACACACACACACACAGTTTTTAAAAGTCTCTGAAAAGAAGGTAACCCATTCCCATGTGTTATCATTCTAATTGTCAAAGAATTCTTGCTGCCATTTAGTCAAAATCTTTCCTGCTTTATGATGGATTGGGAGATTGGGATTGACATGTATACACTGATGTGTACAAAATGGATGACTAATAAGAACGTGCTGTATAAAAAAATAAATAAAATTAAATTAAAAAATATTTCCCACTTTAATTAAAGTCTATTTCCTTTTTATCACTTTCCTGTAGTCACACCATATGTATATGTGTGTGTGTGTGTGTGTGTATGTATATATATATATATATATATATATATGTGTGTGTGTGTGTGTGTGTGTGTGTGTATGTGTGTGTATTTGAAGACAATCTTCCAGGTTACCATTGAACCTTCTCTCAGCTTTACAACCTTAATACCTCTAAACTTTCCTGGAAAGATTCACTTATCATCACTTCAGTGATTTCTGTTATTCTTTGTAAAAGAATATTCTTCTCTTTGAAAAATGATAATGCTCAAATTGGATTAAGTAGAGTCTCTTCAGGAGCATCTGCACTTTTTATATTTTTCAAATGAAAGAGGGAGCCTAACAATCTCAGAATTCTCTTTAGGAGACTTTCATTTCTCACCTTGACATTTCTCAAACTGTTGTTTCTCACCATGTGTGGTCATATCTGAAAACTATATAAGAAAACCTTATGCCAAAGCATCTCTCAAATGCTTTGCCTTTGGAGTCAATTTGGTCATTAATGCAGGAGAACAATGTGTTTAAACCAAACTGAGTCACTTTTTGCAAGAGGGTGATCTTCTAAGTTCTTCTTTATCCATGGTCATTCAGTGTCATGGATAACAGTATAAAGTTGTAATTTGAATGGAAACTTTTACAAAAGGATTAAAAAGGTTTTTCTCTATTGTTATAAGTATATTTAGAATGCATACTGCAAGGACATGCTGAGTTTAATTTATATATCCGAAGGGGCAGAGCATAGAGTTACAAATTCCTGAAGAAAAGATCCTGCAGTTCTCGGTGCTGCTTAATTGCAAAACTTCAAATGGGACACAGACAAAGGACAGATATTTAGTCTGTAATGTGGTATAGTACATCTCATTACCTTGTAAGTATAGGGGAGATCTTAACATATCTATAGGCCACTGCCCAGTTATATCCGGCCAATTTTGCAAATTTATTCACCCTATTGATTAGAAAAATCTCTCCCTATTGTTTGAGCTAGAAGTTTCAAAATCCTTTAAAATTAAAAGGAATAAAATATGTATTAGTGGGAAAACTCTGAAACCATCAAATGTACCAAGTAGAGGAAGAAATCTGATCTTTATAGAAAATTGTCATTTATTTTAGCTGGTGGCAAACGTACCAAACCATCCAAAGTTTAATGAATATATACCTAATAAGTGAAACACACATATGCTCATGCACACACATATATGGTTCTCAATACCTGAATAATCTTATTGATGTAATTTGGTAGTTAAACTTGTCAAGGTAGAAAACTAGTTTCCATTTGGCTTTCTGTGAGGCAAGAGTTAGTCCAGAGTTAATTTGAAAGAGTAAACCTAGGTCGTTTAAGGTGTCAGAATTTTGCTAAGAGACTAGTAAACTTCACAGATACTAAGCAGAAAGGACTTGTAAAATGAATTGCTTTGGCTGCACACTTTGCCTACTCTCAAAGAGAGTCAGTCTTTCTCATCGCCTCCCCTCTCCTCCTTCCCCTCCCCTCCTCCTCCTCCTTCTTCTCCACCTTCTCCTGCTCCTCCTGCACCTCTTTCTCTTCCTGCCTTCATCATCTCCCTCCCCACTCCCTCTTCTACCTTCCTCCTCCCTTCCCCCTCCCTCCTCCTCCTCCTCTTCTTCTTCTTCTCCTTCTCCCTCTTCTCCTTCTCTCTCTCCCTCCCTCCCCATCCCTCTCTCTCCCTCTCCTTTCCTTCCTTCCCTCCCTCCCCTTCCCTGCTTCCCCCAGTTTCCCACCTTCCCCCAGTCAAAGTGGATGAGTCTACTCCATTCTTCTACACAGCTCCTCTTCAGGGTCCTCTTCAGAAATATTTTTCCCCTTCATGATTGCCCCAGATGTTTATTTTACTTTGTGAATCTCCCCTGAACGTAAATGTTTTTGCACTCCTTAACAGCTGCTGAAACATATTGCAGGGGTTCCATTTCAGCAAGACAATTATAAAACAATTTCAATATTTCTCTAAGCTTATGCCTGGAGTGGTAGTTTGGAGAAGACAGGAGGAGAGATAATGGAGGATAGCAGATAGCATTTTATTCCTTGGAGGGAAGGCTCAATTTTCACAGGTACAGTGTCCTCCCAGAGGAGGCCCCTGAGCTCACACCCTTTCAGGTACTGCCCCACAAAGACAAGGAATTTTCTGACTTCTCATAATTCACAGTGGAATAAAGGTACACTATATGATAAATAAGAGCAAGTTCTGTATTACCTCACTGACAGCGACTCATGACCATATCACCAGCAAAGACCCTTGGAACCAGAGTATTTTGGTTTTGTGAAATCCCACTTGTGGACTTAGAGAGATAGTGGAATCTATTTTTAAATAATTGTCTTGCTGAAGTGGAAACCCTGCAATATGTTGCAGCCTCTGATAAGGGGTGCAACAAACATTTAAACCCACACAAGTGGTGAAGGCTGCTGAGCTACTGTTTATGTAAATATTGTAATTTGGGCCTGAAAGGAATTGGACTTTGTGTATTAATAAATAAAATTGGAATAAAAGAAAAAATCTGCCTTTGCTACCTTTCTTTGCAGGTCTCTAGCTCTATTTCCCTATCTGTTGAACACTTATTTGGGAAAAAGATATTGGTCTTACAACCTTGTAGGCATTACTACGGCAAAATAATCTTTTCTTCTTTTAGATTCTGCCAACACAGCCATTTGTCAGTCAATTCAGGGATAAACCAGTTCAGTCAGTTGTTCTGTTTTCAAAGTTTGGCCCAAGGGACACTCCTCAGCCTGGGAAGTACTCTAGGTGGCATAACTCTCAAAAAGTGTAAGTCAGGTGCTTAAAACAAACCAAAACAAAAAGTAAGTAATAAAAGCGGGATTTTTTCATGATAGATTTTAATTTGTGTTATGAACTCAAATGGATTTTTTTCCTGGTTTAAGTGTATTTTTATTATATAAGTTTATTGCATAATGATGAAATTTAAAATGTATCGGTAAAATATTAAAATATCAGAAGTAAGTGAAGCTAAATTGATAGAATTACAAGGAGAAATTGGTCTATCCCCAATCACAGTGGAAGGCTTTTACCCCTGTCTCAGAATTTTACAGACCAAGTTGACAAAAATAAAATTAATGAAAATATAATTAGCAATCTTGATTTCTTAGAAATAAGTAGAACTCTGCAACCAACTATTAGGGAACAAACATTCTTTCCCAGCACATAAGAGGCATTTTGAATATTTGGTTATATGCTTGGCTATAAAGAAAATATTAAATATTAAAAAATCTGTATCCTAAAGAACATACTCTCTGACCAAAATTCAATACAATTTAGAAAGCAACAACAAAATGGTAACAAAAATCCTCATGTATTTAGGAATCAAAAACTTGTATATATAAATAATTCATAGAGAAATTAATATTTTAATATATACTCAAAAATATTTTTTTACTCTGATATTTATCCAATCCAGCAATAATTTTGATTAAATAGGAAAGGGCTATTTTGAACCTCCCATGGATATCAAATAATAGTAGTAAACACATAGCATAATAATTAATAATACTTGTTGGTTGATTGGAAAAAAGTATTAAGCAAATTAATATAATAGACAATAGTAAGAAGATTATTTAATCTATTAATAATAACAATTTTTTTCAAGTCCTTTGGCAGCACTAGATTTTCTATCACACACTTCCTAGCAAAATGCTTTGCAAACAGGCATTCAATTAATTTTTGTTGGATTTTATGCAGTAAAAATTAATGAAAAACTATCCTTGGTTTAGTCTTGATGAGTTAATTGAAAATCATTCTTACCCAGTCATTAAAGTAGATTTCCTAATATTGTCTATTTGGCAACCTGAATAAATATACTGAAGTTATTTCAATTTAGATTTTGAAATAATTCAGGATGTCTTTTCTGAAAATTCTTCTAAATTATGAAGCATAATCTACTTATTTAATCTTCTGAAAAGGCAAAATGACAACCAAAGCTACATATTACAGATGCTCTTTTGACAAAGTGAGGTAGGGGTGAAGTGTCTTCTCTGGACTCCATACTCTGATCCTAAGCCAGGTGTGATATATGTTTGTTTTTGTTTTTGTTTTTTTGGAGATTCTGAGCAATACTATGGCTATACTACCCAAAGCAATCCACAGATTCAATGCAATCCCTATCAAACTATCAATGGCATTTTTCACAGAAGTAGAACAAAAAATTTCACAATTTGTATGGAAACATAAAAGACCCTGAATAGCCAAAGCAATCTTGAGAAAGAAAAACAGAGCTGGAAGAATCAGGCTTCCTGACTTCAGACTATACTACAAAGCTACAGTAATCAAGACAGGATGGTACCAGCACAAAAGCAGAAATGTAGATCAATGAACCAGGATAGAAAGCCCAGAGATAAAACCATGCACATATGCTCACCTTATCTTTGATAAAGGAAGCAAGAGTATACAATAGAGAAAAGACAGCCTCTTCAATAAGTGGTGCTGGGAAAACTGATATATGCTTTTGAAAGGTCTGATTATTAGCCAAAATGAGCCTGCTAGGGTTATAGGCCACCTAAACGTAGTGGCCTAACGCCAGACTAAGAATTAGGCCACAGTCCCTGACTTTCACAAACCCACCCTGAAAATAAATCTCATCAAACATATTTCTATTATTTAATGTCTCAGCATTGTCAAAGAAACACTTATCTGGCTAAAATAATATTTAAACAGCACATTTGTGCCTGCATTTGAATTCACAGGGATCTTTACAGATGAAACTCTTCCTTCCATTACAAATAAAAATTAAAACAAAAAATTCAAATAGCCTATTATACCAGTTCTTTTCCTTATATCCTCTAAATATTAGCAGATTGCTCCATTGGATTTCATCAAGAATCCACCCTGAAGCTTATAATTATAACAGTAATATGTGGCATTGCCATCAATATGAGACCATATAGAACCTATGGCCTAAGAAAATGTAGCTGTTATGTATGATTTCAGTTATATACTAGGAATTTGAAAATAGTCAAATATATAGGATCTCACTGATTTACAGGAATGCTGGTCTGGATTTGTGAAATACTTTCAATAGGAAAATCTTAAATATAATTCTGATACTTTCAAGGACCTCATAAGTTTTCATGTGCACCCTTATAAAAGTTGCCACTTTTTCTCCTTCATTTTGGTAGTTTGTGTACCTTTATTACTATCTAGAAAATTATTTAAAAGTAGAAACTATAACTAATTTTTATAATATATTGCCTGGTATCTAGCATATAGGTGGAATTTAATAAATATTCCTTAAATATGGAGGTTGTGTGAAGGAGTGAAAGGAGCATTAGATGGGGAAGGAAGCCTTGGGCTTAATTGTGCCTCTGCTGCTAATCTGGGGGACTAGTGGTAGAGAATACAACAGGAAAAAATGGCAAAACTATTTGAAAGAGGAAAGGAAAAAGTCAAAATTGTATAAAAGGCAAAGTTTATTTCTATACGCCCCCATGATCCTTTAGATCTCTTTTGTTCCTTTCCTGCAAATCTGGGAGTCGTCATTGCTACACACACACACACACACACACACACTGTTCCCCACTAATGCTCCTCCCACGTGTGTGTGAACACACACACACACACACACACACACAGATTTTATTGAAATAATGAGGTATTTGGCATAAATGTATGTTTTCAGCCTTATTATTCAGCCTTATTATTGCCTTAGTCTCTTAGTCTTCCATATTGCCTTGCTAGATTTGACTTGCCTCGGTAGCTTTCCTCTTTTGATTAGCCTTATCTAAGATCTTCCTGTACTTTTATTTCCCTGTGTACTAGCACCATTCTCCTTTTATCCTGTTACAATTTTCAACTCAGCATTTTTTGGGAGGCTATATCCCGCTCTCCTTTCTCCCCACTCACTTCTGTCTGCCACACAACTGTGAGAGATGCACTGAGGGGTTTAACTTTGAGCCTTTTAGTTGATTTCACACTCTTCAGATTTAATTTCTCCAGACTTGATGTAAACAGCCTGTTATTGGCAAATCCAGCACTATAGTTGCCAAAATGTGTTGAAATTCCCTTTGCCTAGATAATTCCTTTGAGTTAAAAAGGCGCTCCAGGGGCTTCCAGGGGCTTCCCTGGTGGTGCAGTGGTTGAGAAACTGCCTGCCAATGCAGGGGACACGGGTTCGAGCCCTGGTCTGGGAAGATCCCACATGCCACAAAGCGACTGGCCCCGTGAGCCACAATTACTGAGCCTGCGCGTCTGGAGCCTGTGCTCCACAACAAGAGGCCGCGATAGTGAGAGGCCTGCGCACCGCGATGAGGAGTGGCCCCCACTTGCCACAACTAGAGAAAGCCCTCGCACAGAAACGAAGACCCAACACAGCCATAAATAAATAAATAAAATTAAAAAAAAAAAAAAGGCCCTCCAAAAAGCAGACAGCTCTAGTTAAAATGCACGTGTAGTTCCTTGGTGAGAAGGAAGGTCACTAGACAAGACCTTCCCAATACATCAGTAAGAGAAGGTTAGCTAATGCTTTGACTTTGGAAAGGCCAGAGCAGGATCGTGAAGGAATGGGGTATCAGAGTGGAGTAATAAGGGAGTAAACATCTAAGGCATGGAATATTGCCCACAAAGGTCAATTCAAGGTCAGTTCAATGAGATGTATGTTTAAGTCATCTTAGGGGCTAGAATGAGGACTCCCAAACCTTTTGAGGCTGGCAGAGATGGGGAGTTAGTGGTAAATTACCAAATTAATATTGGTGGAAAATGTCCTTTAATTTCTTCACATCTATGCTTTAGATCATTGATTAGACCTTAGACCCTGAAAGCTGTTGGTGTTTCTTGGCCTATCTTCTGTAGAAGCCATTTTTCTCTCTTCATCTCCTTTCTCAATCTTTTCTATGCCCTGCCTGTTCTCTCACTTCCCCCACTACTCTTTCTTTTTCCATTTTCCCTTCTCTTTGGCATTTCCCTAAGTCTTAGTGTCCATCCCTGTCAAATATAGGTGCTTCAAAGGTGCCTTAGAGAACTGCTAATCACTGCTGTAGATTATGGAGACAATTAGGTTTTTTTTGTTTTGTTTTGTTTGTTTTGTTTTTTTGCGGTACTTGGGCCTCTCACTGATGTGACCTCTCCCGTTGCGGAGCACAGGCTCCGGACGTGCAGGCCTAGCGGCCATGGCTCACGGGCCCAGCCGCTCCGCGGCATGTGGGATCCTCCCAGACCGGGGCACGAACCCATGTCCCCTGCATCGGCAGGCGGACTCTCAACCACTGTGCCACCAGGGAAGCCCGACAACTAGGTTTTTAAGGACTTTTTTTCTTTAAGGCATCAGCATCCTCTCCACCTTAGCTTCATACTGAGGGTGTTGTGTTTGTACCTCTGTAGACAGACCTGGGAGAGTTGAGGATCCTGTTTTGATTGGGTAGATTTTGAGGCAAAGCTGCTTCTTTTGGTTGAGTCTCTTTCCTTACCCATCTGTCTTTTTCTTTCAACTAGCTGTGCTATTTGATGGAATTGAAAACACTGTAGCTTTCATCTGTGTGAGCAGATGGAATGCATTTTGCATGAGTGTTAACTGATTCATGCATTGCATAAAGACAGCAATCTGTGTCAAAACATTGTGACATTGCAAAGAAGCATTATCTAGTGTATGCTGAAGCCTGTTTGCTTATAGAGGGGTTCATCCTTTGCCCTTGCGCATGCCCTCACCAACTGCCCCATGGTGAAGCCCAGACAAACCTTAAAGAAAAAAAGGATACTATCTATGGCAATGGAAGAAAATGGAAACTGAAAGGAAAAAAATCTGAATACAAAAGTGGCTTCTAGTAGCTGAGTTCTTTCTTTATTTTTGTAGTGTATTGGGCCTTCAGAGGGGGAAGATATCACTGTGGGGAAGCTTCACACATGGAGAACTAAATCATCATCTCTCACTTGATCATTATTTCACTATATATTATAGACAAAGCTGTTTGGAAGTGTTTTCAGAGCTTTTGACATAGTGTGGTCCCTAGTCTCACAGAGTTCTTACACAGTTTACTCAGCATGAGCATAGTTACAGACAGACTTTAAACCTGAGTTTGTGACCAGCATCAAAGTTTTCATGATGTCACCCATTTGTAGCACAAATACTCAATGGCTTTATACTTTTGTCCCCCCGGACACTGACGTGCTTGCCACATAGCAGTGCGTTGACAGCTTCCCTGTAGCTATTCATTTATTTCCAGCAAATGTTGTGTGTATCCTGCAGCCAAGAACATTGAGCTTTATTGTCCATTTTGAGCAATTTGCTGTTTGAATGCTGTAGCACAATAGACAGTGGCTCCATTTGCAAATGATGTTGCTACATATTTTGACCTATTTTTCCTGCAGGAGTAATAACAAGGGTAATAAAACTGATTTGAAGCTGCTGTATAAGCATACATAACTGCCTCAAATTACAGGGCAGTTTCTAAGCTACATAGCCACCTAAACCATGAAGGCCCTCTTCCGA
>NW_006789243.1:454623-491833 GCF_000442215.2 Lipotes vexillifer
TCTTCCGATTCCCTTCACAGTTCTAATAAGCATGGCTATGACTGTCCCAGATTTCTGGATGAGGAAAAACATTATTCTGTTGGATTATGCTGATGGTTAGTAGCTTTTTAGCTACAAAATTTCTGTTTCAGTACATATTATTTGGTTCCATTTAGCCAGGGTTTGGGTAATTTGGGGGTTTGCTAACAAAAAGAAAAAAAGAAGTGAGGAACTTGGAACTCTTGCTGTTTCATGTAGTTGTAGTAGGTATAGCCACAAGGGATATAAACAGCAGATCTTTACTGAAGAAGCTTTGGGAATAGTAGCCATGGGTTAAGGGAAGCATGGATAAGAATTAGGTAATTTCACCTGACAAACCAAACTTGTACCAATTTGGCAAGAGCCTTGGTACTTCTATTATTTATGTAAGATCATGCCCTCTGACTAGCACATATCATCTCCCTTGAGGATCTCTGACCAAAGAGAATTGTGAGGAACTTTGAGTGGCCTCAGAGTGGAACCACAAAGGTGATTATAGGGTCAAAAAATGAAATTCATCTATGGACAAGTAACGATCTTTGAGTTCCTGGAGTAGCCTGCTGCAGTGCAGCATTTCAGTCTTTGTCAGAAAACCCAGTGTATCATAGGGCACGTTGGACTCTGGCCTCTCTCCAAATCTTTGCCCACATAATTTGGCATAACTCTGCACTCTCCCCCACCATCATACACACACATACATACACACCTTTGCCCATGCGCTGTCCTCCCCTATTTAGAGCTCCATATGGAGACTGACTTGGTTTAGTTTAACACATATTTGCTGTGTGATGATGATATGCCAGGCTTTGTGCTAGACTATAAAGATATACAGAGAGGAAATTTGTCCTTAGAGAGCTGCCAGTCTAATAGTGGAAATGGATAGGTAAATAGACTAATTAGGTAAAAGGAATTTATGAGGCCTCAGAAATATAAAGTACCAACTTATAATGTAAGTTTCATTTATGTTGCTGAAACAACATGAATGCAGATTAAATCTCATGATATATTTATACGGATATGACACTTCTTCATAGGGACCTAAAAGTGACAACTGTGTCATAAAAAATATAGTCCAGTAACAATCTCTTTCTTACTATTCTTGAAGGAAGTGTATCTCCTGTTTCCCCCAAAATTGCAAGTTCTGCAAGTTGTAGCAACTTGATTATGGAAGCTTTCTATCTTAAGGTGTAAGGTTAAAATAGTATTTATTCAACTCCAGGCTCCATCTGCTCAAAGCCAGAAATATCTGCTCCTGCTTATTCTGAATTCTCTCCAAAAGGAGAAAGTCACATCCAAAAAGAATTTTCCAACTTTTATACATTTGGTTGTATCAAGACTTTTGTGATGATGGGGTACTCATGCAAATATCAAATCAAAGAGTCTTTTTAGTGCCCCTTGTCAGTTAAATAACTATTTCCCCTCAATCAAATTTAATGAACACAGCTGTTGTGTCCTAGCACTGTACTAGGCTTTGTGGGAGTTACAAAAATTGTGAGTCTTAATAATCGTGTCAATTATCAAATTGTGCTTTTCAAACATCTACACATTTGTGAGTTCCTTACAACATTTTAAAGCAAATCTAAAGTTAAAGTCTATGGAATTCCTTTAAGGAGCTCCCCTAACAGACTGCATCTCTTCCTTTGGCAATCTTTAGAATAAATAAATCTTCCTGATGGATAAGCGGTGAGGTGTAGGGTGATTAACATGTTCCCTTATACGTCTCCCAACTCTACCCACTCACCACTACTACCAGTCTGTGCTAGATACTCTCCAATCTTGGCCACACCTCCAAACCCTGACTGCTCCAAATTCATCTGTTCCTTTGGCATCGTTGAGCTTGTTGGTAGTGATGAAGACTAAAAGGGGAAGCAAAGGAAAAGACTTTTTGAACAAGGACCAAACCACAATTACTTCCCATCTCAAATATTGGTTAAGGAAAGTCCCTGCTTGGAGGCAGGGTTATGGGCTTGCTAACCTTTGAAAGTTCTCTTGAGACCCATGTCTTTGTTTTTCTGCATAGACACGATGCTGACAAAAACTATCCTGTTAGCCACGTTGTCTTATCCCTCCACAGCACAGCATGAAGTACTCGGTCAATGCTGTTTAGGGCTGCACTCTTGGTGGCCTTGAAGCCTCACTTGGTTTGTTTGCTAGGAGAAAGCTGGCACCCAAACAAATGACTAGAAGGACAAAACTGTGAATGAAAAACAAGGTTACCAAATGGACATGAGTGCAGTGAGTACCTTGTGGCCTTTTGCCACCACAAAACCAATTGAAAAGAAAGAAAGAATGCCCTGGAGATTATGTGGTTTAGATTTGCCAACAGAAGGCAAAGTAAATAACTAGAAGGACTATGTAAGAACTGCCGAATAGTTGGCAGACTTTCCACAACAGTTTCCTTAACTGCATTATTAAAAATAAAGTTTTTAGCCTAATCAAAATTACAAGGCCATCGAGGACTGTCTTGTATTCTTTCCGGGGGAAAAAACGTGGTAATTAACTGCTGCATAATGATGGATTTTTCCAACACAGCTGTCACAACTGCTATTTTAAATCATTTGTTATGGTTTAAAATGTGTAATCCCCAAGAAATTGATCATTACTGCAATTCAGTGCTGGTTTTTCATTGCTTTAACCACCCTGAGCTTTGCATTAGACCATTAACTAACAAAAGCCATTCATAAAGTACTGTACTACTAATGGCTAATTTCTCAGTGATCACTTCTGTCCTCTTTTAAACAAGATTTTATTTTTTAAAAATTTACACTGAAATTTCTGGCATTACAAAAACAGGTGCACTCTTGTATTCTCTCCTTTTCATCTCTCTTCTATTTATGGCCACTCCCACATTTTCCTTTTCTTTTCTTCTTCAGTGGCTGTGCCTTCATAATCTGTATTACCTCATAGTCTTTGTTCATGGTGTGTCACTCACTGGGTCCATCCTGCCCTTCAGAATCTGTTCAAATGCTATGCCATCTTCATGGTCCAATTGATATTCTACCTCTTCCAGGAAGCCTTCCCAGTTACTCTATTCATCATTCACTTAACTAGTATTCATCAAAAGGGTCTTATATACTAGCTGTTGTGCTAGGCACTAGAGATACCAAAATATAAGACATATATTCCCAGATTTCAGGAACTTTTATTTTTTACCTGAGTTTATTGATGGAGTGACTAAATCCTTGATATGATTATGTGCTTGAGAACTAGACTTTGTTGCCTTAATTTATTTTTCCATTGTAATTGTCTGCATGTAATTAATTTACCCATATATCTTATCATTGTCAATGTGGTTCTGTATAATAACGGATTTGAGAAGATTGGACCCTGCCTGGGGCAGTCACCTGTTCCCTGCTCTACTACTGTCCTTCTCCCTACTCTTCCTTCTTCTCCCTACTCTTCCTTCCATATCTACATCTATCTTCTAGATTTCCTAACAGAAATCATAATGAATAAGTGGAATAGCTATTTATCACCATCTGAATAGGTCCAAAGGCAGAAGATAAGCCAATCAAACAAAAATGGAAATCTTGAGATGCTGTGGGCCAAAAGGAAGTATGATGGACTGGTTGGTCTGCTAGAAGTCAATAAGGCTAAGTTTCAAGTGACCAGGATACTGACAATTTGTAATTTTCTTCTGTAATCATTAGGTAATCTATAGTTTGATTCTGGATTCCCAATCTACAAGTTGACCTTGCTTTACTACTTTTGATATATTCCCTCAAATTGGAAATAATCTGAAATGTGAAAATTTGACTTTCCAAAAATAAATTTGAGGAGTTTGGTGTTTAATGAAAGCTAGTATAAGTCCATTTGTAAACCAGAGAGTTCTTTTATGGCCATTACTTCATTTATTTTTTTATGTATACAAAGATTTTCCTGTAATGTTTTTTGTTTAAAGCAGACACGTATACCTTTTAACAATGTTTTATATGTAACTAGTGCCCTAAATTCAGGGACATGTCACATTTTATGTTCATAGGACAGATTCACAATGCTTATATTCATCTTGGAGCCATTGAAGAGCAACAGCATAGTAATAAACTCTGTTTTTCCTGGGGGAAGCAGATGAAATAATGCTGCTTATTTGATTATCTAAATTAATTAATTAATAAGAACACAAATCACTGCCAAATTGATATCAACACATTGAGGAATTTATGTTCTTTCCTGGATAATTTCAAATGGTCCTGGAAAAAGAATACAAGTTTGTCCTAATTACTATATTTTGGAGTACAATCCTAGAAAATAGTATGATCATAAATTAGTAAGGGGTGTTTCTTAGGACTTTATTTAAGACCTTCTTGTTTTATCATATATTTAGTCTCTTTAACCCTTTAAACTGTACTTAGTCTATATTTGGGACCAACGAGTTCATGTTGTTAACTAGTCTTTGTATTTGGTTTCATTCTGTAATTGTTTCAGGTAATACATCTTAAATACTGTATATTTCTCCAGTAAAATTGGACTTGTTGCATTTTGTCTCTTCATCTCTCCACCCTGCCACCCATTTTTTTTACTCCCTCACACTTTGAGAATGCCTTCTGAGCCACCTTTACCCATTCTAGGCACCTCCTACCTTCATTATGGCTGAGGAGCAATCTCTCCTGGAACTCCTCAGACTCTAGCCCTTTCCTTCCTCCATCAACACTTAACTGTTCATTATCAATCTTGCAGTTATTTAATCGGATCCTATAACTCATGCTAAAGTGTTAATGACAAATGATAAATCAATGTGTCTTTCTCAGCTAACATTTGAATAATAAGAGAGTATCATTCCTTTAATAAAATTGAGGCCATAATAGTGATTTTATACTTTGTAGTGGGTTGTTAGGTGGATTGGAGGGGGAGATTTTTTGAGTAGTTGACCTTCTGTTGCCCCTAAAATCATATCATATGAGCTTCATCTATTAATAACTAAACTTAAATAAATTAAATGAGCTTATTGACAAGACAGACAGTTGCCTGAGGTGGAAATATAGGTGATTTGGTGCCAAATGTCAATAGGCTTGAGCCTAGAGTCAGGAATGGCTACAAAAAATTGTTACTACATATCTTCTGTTACTCAAATATGAGAGGGTGAAACTCAGATCTGAGACATAAACTAGACCCCAGGCACCAGATGAGCCTACTAACACTACACTCTGGAGCTGAGATGGAGCCCTCCAGGCCCGAGCACCCAGCGCCCTGCATGCCTCAGACCTGGTGCCTGGCCCTCAGATGACTGCACCTGGAGGAGGAGCCAATGACAGGATGGCCACCCCTCAGGTGTCTCTGTGACAAGACGGCCACCCAGATGGCTCCCGTGCTGGAAGCCTCATGCCAAACAACGAGCAAGACAGGAACACAGCCCCACCCATCTGCAGACAGGCCGCCTAAATTTGTACTAAGCTCACAGACCCCCCAAAGCACACCACCTGAAACTGCCCTGCCCATCAGAGGGACAAGACTCAGTTCCACCCACCAGAGCACAGGCACCAGTCCCTCCCACCAGGAAGCCTATGCAAGCCCCTGGATCAACCTCACCCACCTGGGGGCAGACACCAGAAGCAAGAGGAACTATGACCGTGTGGCCTGCAGAAAGGAGACCACAAACACAGTAAGTTAGACAAAATGAGAAGACATAAAAATATGTTGCAGACGAAGGAGCAAGATAAAAACCCACAAGACCAAATAAATGAAGAGGAAATAAGCAAGCTACCTGAAAAAGAATTCACAGTAATGATAGTAAAGATGATCCAAGATCTCAGAAATAGAATGGAGGCACAGATCAAGAAGATAAAAGAAATGTTTAACAAGGACCTAGAAGAACTAAAGAACAAACAAACAGTGATAAACGACACAATAACTGAAACGAAAAATACAATAGAAGGAATCAATAGCAGAATAACTGAGTCAGAAGAATGGATAAGTAAGCTGGAAGATAGAATGTTGGAAATAACAGCTGCAGAGCAGAAAAAAGAAAAAAAGAATGCAAAGAATTGAGCACAGTCTCAGAGACCTCTGGGACAACATTAAATTCAACAACATTTGAATTATACGGGTCCCAGAAGAAGAGAAAGAGAAAGGGTCTGAAGAGATTATACTTGAAAACTTCCCTAACATGGGAAAGGAAATAGTCACCCAAGTCCAGGAAGTGCAGAGATTCCCATACAGGATAAATCCAAGGAGAAACATGCTGAGACATATTAATCAAACAATCAAAAATTAAATACAAAGAAAAAATATTAAAAGCAGCAAGGGAAATCAACAAATAATATACAAGGGAATCACCATAAGCTTATCAGCAGATTTTTCAGCAGAAATTCTGCAGGCCAGAAGGGAGTGGCAAGATATATTTAAAGTGATGAAAGGGAAAAACCTACAACAAAGATTACTCTACTCAGCAAGGATCTCATTCAAATTCGATGGAGAAATCAAAAGCATTACAGAAAAGTAAAAGCTAAGAGAATTCAGCACCACTAAACCAGCTCCACAACAAATGCTAAAGGAACTTCTCTAGTGGGAAACACAAGAGAAGAAAAAGACCTACAAAAACAAACCCAAAACAATTAAGAAAATGGTAATAGGAACATACATATTGATAATTACCTTAAGTGTAAATGGATTAAAGGCTCCAACCAAAAGGCACAGATTGGCTGAATGGATACAAAAACAAGACTCATATATAAGCTATCTACAAGAGACCCACTTCAGACCTAGGGACACATACAGACTGAAAGTGAGGGGATAGAAAAAGATATTCCATGCAAAGGGAATCAAAAGAAAGCTGAAGTAGCAATACTCATATCAGGAAAATAGACTTTAAGATAAAGACAATTACAAGAGACAAGGAAGGACACTACATAATGATCAAGGGATAAATCCAAGAAGAAGATATACCAATTGTAAATATTTAAGCCCCCACCATAGGAGCACCTCAATACATAAGGGAAATGCTAACAGCCATAAAAGGGGAAATCGACAGTAACATGATAATAGTTGGGGACTTTAACACTCCACTTACACCAATGGACAGCTGATCCAGACAGAAAATTAATAAGGAAACACAAGCCTTAAATGACACATTAGACCAGATAGACTTAATTAATATTAATAGGACATTCCATCCTAAAGCAGGAGAATACACTTTCTTCTCAAGTGCACATAGAACAGTCTCCAGGATAGATCACATCTTGGGTCACAAATCAAGCCTCAGTAAATCTATGAAAATTGAAATCATATCAGGCATCTTTTCTGACCACAACACTATGATATTAGAAATCAATTACAGAAAAAAAACTGTAAAAAACATAAACACATGGAGGCTAAACAATATACTACTAAATAACCAGTGGATCAGTGAGGAAATCAAAGAGGAATTTTAAAAATACTTAGAAACAAATGACAATGAAAACACAACACAAAACCTATTGGATGCAACAAAAACAGTTCTAAGAAGAAAGTTTATAGCAATACAATCTTACCTCAAGAAACAAGAAAAATCTCAAATAAATAACCTAACCTTACACCAAAAGCAATTAGAGAAAGAAGAACAAACAAAACCCAAAGTTAGTAGAAGGAAAGAAATTATAAATATCAGAGCAGAAATAAATGAAATAGAAATGAAAAGAACAATAGCAAATTTCAATGAAACTAAAAGCTGGTTATTTGAGAAGATAAACAAAATTGATAAACCATTAGCCAGACTCATCAAGAAAAAAAGGAGAGGACTCAAATCAACAAAATTAGAAATGAGAAAGAAGAAGTTATAACTGACACTGCAAAAATACAAAGGATCATAAGAGACAACTAGAAGTAACTATATGCAAAAAAAATGGACAACCTGAAAGAAATGGACAAATTCTTAGAAAGGTACAACCTTCCAAGCCTGAACCAGGAAGAAATAGAAAATATGAATAGCCAATCACAAGTAATGCAATTGAAACTGTGATTAAAAATCTTCCAACAAACAAAAGTCTGGGACCAGATGGCTTCACAGATGAATTCTATGAAACATTTAGAGAAGAGCTAACACATATCCTTCTCAAACTTTTCCAAAAATTTGTGGAGGGAGGAACAATCCTGAGCTCATTCTACAAAATCACCATCATGGTGATAATGAAACCAGAAAAAGGTATCACCAAAAAAGAAAATTACAGGCCAATATCACTGATGTACATAGATGCAAAATTTCTCAGCAAAATACTAGCAAACAGAATCCAGCAACACATTAAAAGGAGCTTACACCATAATCAAGTGGGATTTATCCCAGGGATGCAAGGATTCTTCAATATACACAAATCAATCAATGTGATGCACCCTATTAACAAACTGAAGAATAAAAACCATATGATCATCTGAGTAGATGCAGAAAAAGCTTTCAACAAAATTCAACACCCATTTATGATAAAAAACACTCCAGAAAGTGGGCATAGAGGCAACCTACCTCAACATAATAAAGGCCATATATGAAAAACCCACAGGAAACATCATTTTCAATGGTGAAAAACTGCAAGCATTTCCTCTAAGATCAGGAACAAGACAAGAATGTCCACTCTCACCACTTTTATTCAACATAGTTTTGGAAGTCCTAGCCATGGCAATCAGAGAAGAAAAAGAAAAAAAGGAATCCAAATTGGAAAAGAAGGAGTAAAACTGTCACTGTTTGCATCCTAAAGATGCCACCAGAAAGCTCATCAATGAATTTGGTAAAATAACAGGATACAAAATTAATGCACAGAAATTTCTTGCATTCCTATATACTAATGACAAAAGATCAGAAAGAGATATTAAAGAAACAATCCCATTTACCGTTGCAACAAAAAGAATAAAATACCCAGGAATAAACCTACATAAGGAGGCAAAAGACCTGTACTCAGAAACCTATAAAATACTGATGAAAGAAATTAAAGACAACACAAACAGATGGAGAGATATACCATGTTCTTGGATTGGAAGAATCAATATTATGAAAATGACTGTACTACACAAAGCAATCTACAGATTCAATTCAATCCCTATCAAATTACCAAGGGCATGTTTCACCAAATTAGAACAAAAAATTTTACAATTTGTATGGAAACCCAAAAGACCCCAAATAGCCAAAGCAATCTTGAGAAAGAAAAATGGAGCTGGAGCAATCAGGCTCCCTGACTTCAGACTATCCTACAAAGCTACAGTAATCAAGACAGTATGGTACCAGAACAAAAACAGAAATATAGATCAATGGAACAGGATAGAAAGCCCAGAGATAAACCCACGTACATATGGTCACCTTATCTTTCACAAAGGAGGCATGAATATACAATGGAGAAAAGACAGCCTCTTCAATAAATGATGCTGGGAACACTGGACAGCTACACATCAAAGAATAAAATTAGAACACTCCCTAACACCATACACAAAAATAAACTCAAAATGGATTAAAGACCTAAATGTAAGGCCAGACACTATAAAACTCTTAGAGGAAAACATAGGCAGAACACTTTGACATAAATCACAGCAAGATCTTTTTTGACCCACCACCTAGAGTAATGAATATAAAAACAAAAATAAACAAATGGGACCTAATGAAACTTAAAAACTTTTGCACACCAAAGGAAACTATAAACAAGATGAAAAGACAACCCTCAGAATTGGAGAAAATATTTGCAAACAAACCAACTGACCAGGGATTTATTTCCAAAGTATACAAATAGCTCATGCAGCTCAATATCAAAAAACAACCCAATCAAAAAATGGGTGGAAGACCTAAATATATATTTCTCCAAAGAAGACATACAGATGGCAAAAAAAAAACACATGAAAGTATGCTCAACATCACTAAGTTTTAGAGAAATTAAAATCAAAACTCAATGAGGTATCACCTGACACTGGTCAGAATGGCCACCATCAAAATATCTACAAACAATAAATGCTGGAAAAGGTGTGGAGAAAAGGGAACCCTCCTGCAGTGTTGATGGGAATGTAAATTGATACAGCCACTATGAATAAAAGCATAGAGGTTCCTTAAAAAACTAAAAATAGAACTACCATATGACCCAGTAATCCCACTCCTGGGCATTTACCCAGAGAAAACCATAATTCAAAAAGACATATCCACCCCAATGTTCATTGCAGCACTATTTACAATAGCCAGGAAATGAAAGCAACCTAAATGTATGTCAACAGAAGAATGGAAAAAAGAAGGTGTGGTACATATATACAGTGGAATATTATTCAGCCATAAAAAGGAACAAAATTGTGCAATTTGTAGAGATGTGTATCAACCTAGAGACTGTCATACAGAATGAAGTAAGTCAGAAGGAGAAAAAGAAATATTGTGTAATATCACTTATATATGGAATCTAGAAAAATGATACCAATGAACTTATTTGCAAAGCAGAAATAGAGACACAGACGTAGAATGGATGTATGGATACTGGGGGAAAAAGGGAGTGGGTGAATTGGGAGTTTGGGATTGACATATATACACTACTATGTATAAAATAGATAACTAATGAGCACCTACTGTATAGCACAGGGAACTCTAATCAGTGCTGTGTGGTGACCTAAATGGGAAGGAAATCCAGAAAATAGGGAATATATGTATACGTATAGCTGATTCACTTTGCTGTACAGCAGAAACTAACACAACAATGTAAAGCAACTATACTCCAATAAAAATTAATTTAAAAATATGAGAGGGTTTCTTTTCTTATGGTAGGAATGAGAGCTAGGAAAATATTCTTCTTGCTCTGTGATGCTTGAGAATTAAAAGGTCATTCTTTGCACACAAACACTATTTAGGGGAGCATTGCTAATCCAGTGCAGTTAGTACCTCCTGCATGATATTGTTGGAATTACTGATGGTAGGAAAATCAGACCCAAAAAACCCACATTTATAGTTTAAGGTTTTCCTTGTGATTTTCCTGTATAATTGTCACTAAGACCAGTGGGAAATGTGAGATTATTTAACATTCAATCTAGAATTCAAAGCCAAACTCCTTTCTTAGAGTCCTCTATGTGTGTTTTCAAAAAATGGTGTGTAAATTTTCATAAAACATACATTGTAATTGATAAAAGGCACATTCTAGAAATTGAATTTGCTGGTGCTGGTTCAACATCTCATTTGGGAGACAATCTCTTTATGACAACATGACCTTCAGCTAAGATCACAAAACAGCTTCTATGTAGTCAGTGAACCACAAGATGGCACCACTGAACAAATATTGTTTATCTCAAGATGACTTCTAGGTTCTTTAGATAAATGCTCAAGAATAGTGTTATCCCTCTTCAAAAGCAACATCAATCACTTCTGATTGATAGAGTTAATAGAGTATGAAAGGGGCAAATAGTAACTTTACAGTAAAGAAACCTGGCAGACATCACTTAAACCAAATGATTTAGGTTAACTTCACCAGTGATAAGTCATGGTTATACCATGTACCCCTGACATGATGTAATGAGAAGGGCAATTCACCTCTGTGGTGTTCTTTCCTCAAACCCATGACTTCAGTCTAATCATGAGAAAGCATCAGACAAACCCAAAGTGAGGGACATTCTATAGAATACTTGACCAGTATTCCTGAAAAGTCTCAAGTTCATGAAAAATAGAAAAGTAGACTAAGGAACTGTCACCGATTGCAAGAGCCTAAGGAGATATGACAGCTAAATGGAATGCAGGTTCCCAATGCAAGTCCTACAAAAAGGACTTGAGTGTAAAAACTGAGGAAATCCTAATAAATACTATAATGCAGTTAAGAGTATTAGACCAATATTAATTTCTTAGTTTTGACAATTGTGCTATGGTCATATAAGATATTAACATTAAAAGAAGCTGGGTGAAGGATATACAGGAACACTCTTTTACTGTCTTTGAAACTGTTCTCTAAGTCTGAAATTATTATTTAAAATAAAAATAGTTTAAAAGTCCAGATACAAAATATAGTCTCTGAAATACTAAGTTAACAGGAAGCAGTTTTCCATTTATCTATTATCTGGGTATTCTAGACTTCTATGGAAGCTTGCATAATGGTTAGGCATATTAACCCCATATATGGTTCCAAGATCTGGGGTTTAATTCCTCTATAGACACAGTGAGCATGTTTTTGAAACCCCACATTAGGATTCCTTGTCTGTCAAAATAATTTTGTGCAGTTTTCAAGTGAGAGAATAAATCCCAGATAATGAGGATGGAACCAAGTTGATTTTCTCTGTTCTATGGCAATTGGTGACACCTTTTAAAGATATTCATTATCTCACTAATATGTGACATGAGTATGATGGCTGTGTATTCCAGACTTTAAAAACTTTTATGGTTTACTAACCATAGATCAAATAATGCAATATATGGCTAATACCTTTGCTAACAAGCCGAATATTTGTGTTGCACAGGATAGTATTTTGGCTCACAAAAACCTCTTAGAATCAAGGAAGTAAACATTTTAACTCCTATAAAGGGTGTGTGAGAACCAGTTTCCAACATGTTGTATTTGTGCACACAGATGTGAGTAAAATTTGACTAAAAAGTGTTTATGGGAATAATTAGAAAAACAATACTTTCTACGTCATGATAGGGGCTAAATAGATAAAAATGTTAATATATATTTTCTCCCAGAGCTGTAAATAAATGTGGGACTCTCCAACATATTTAAATTTCCACATGCAAGAGAATGAAATTGGACCCCTATCTTACACCACTTACAAAAATTAACACAAAATGGGTTAAGGACTTAACCTGGAGTTGTAAAGCTCCTAAGAAGAGAACATAGGGGGAAAACCTTCTTGACGTTGATCTTGGAAAGGATTTTTTGGATATGACACCAAAAGCACAAGCAACAAAATCAACGGGGGATTTTGTGGGACTACAAGTAGGACTCCATCAAACAAAAAACCTCTGCACAGCAAAAGAAACAATCAGCAAAATGAAAAGGCAACCTACAGAATGAGAGAAAATATTTGCAAATCATCTATCTGATGAGGGGTTAAAATCTAAAATATTAATTACTTTTCTCTGATCAGTCAATAACCTACAACATTTTCCTTTCCTTTAAAAATTCTAGTTTTTGGTAGCTGTCATGCTCCACCCAAAACTGCTTGCCTCATCCTAGACATTTCCTTATACCTTGATCATTAGTTTCTGAACTGTATCCCAAGTCCAGCCCTTTTCCTTTGCTTAGTTTCTATCCTTCTAGTCTTGTGTACTAGTTTCCTAGGTCTGCTGTAACAAATTACCACAAACTGGATGGCTTAAAAGAAAAGAAATTTATTCCCTCACAATTCTGGAGGCTAGAATTCCAAAATCAAAGTGTCTGTAGGGCCATTCTCCCTCTGAAGGCACTAAGGAGGAAGCATTCCTTGCCTCTTCTAGCTTTGGGCAATTGCCAGCAATCCTTGGTTTTCCTTGACTTGTAGACACACTGGTCCAATCTCTCCTTCTGTCATCACATGGCATTCTCCCTGGGTATCTGTGTCTAAATTTTCCTCTTCTTATAAGGTCACTAGTTATTGGCTTTAGGGCCATCTCTAATTGAGTATGACTTCATCTTAACTTGATTACATCTACAAAGACCCTATTTTCAGAAAAGGTCACACCCACAGGTACCAGTGGTTAGAACTTCAGCATATTTTTTTGGAGGACACAACTGAACACAAAAAACCTTGACCTGACTCTCACAGGCCTGACTCCATAAACTGAAACCAACAATCCATGCCATTCTCCATCAGTGCTACAACAATCTAACCAGTATAGCTGTTTAATGCTAGTTCTTAGGCATGAACTGGAGTTAAATCAAAGTGCTGGTGTTTCTAGAGTTACTGTATTTCCTTGAAAGTCTTCTGATCCATTTCTGACACATGGCTTCATTTACAAACAGTGGCTTGATCAATAGGATTGAAGTAACCTTAAATGTATGGGATTAAATCCTATCAAACATATCAGTGGAGAAAATGGAGTTTTGACACTCATGTAGCATGTAACATTGATAGTAATGGTAGAGTGGGATTCTTTTTCTTTTGAGCTTCTTTGATCAGTTGGCTTTATTTTGATGAGAAAACTTGTAGGAATCATCTAAAAACAGTATTCATATACTTCAAAGCATATGCTTTATAAGAGAGGTTTAACAACAAACTAACAATATATTTAAGTATCACTGTCCTGAAATCAAGGAATCTCGATCTTTTGCATAGTTACTCACTTGACAGGTTACCCAAGATATTTAAAATATTATACAGAAATACCACCCCTCATTTGATCATTCTATAAGTTAAAAAGTGTGGCTGTTTTTCACATGAGATCTGTGACTAGTGACAGTCCTTTGTTTTGCCCCTATATTAGTTTACTACAGTTGCAGTAATAAATCCACAAGTTAGGCGGCTTTAAACAGAAATTTATTCTCTCATAGTTCTCAAGGCTATAAGTCTTCAGATTCATTCTCCCTCTGAAGGCTCTAGGGAAAAATATTTCCTTCCCTCTTCCTAGCTTCTAGTGGTTGCCAGCAATCCTTGGCATCTCTTGACTCATAGCTGCATCACTCCGCTTTCTTCCTGTCTTCATATGACCATCTTCCCTTTGTGTGTGTGTGTGTGTGTGTGTGCAAATATCCCTCCCTTTTCTCTTATAGTCATTGACCATTGTAATCCAGTATGACCTCATTTAACTTGATAACAACTGCAAAGACCCTATTTTCGAGGAAGGTCACAATATGAGGTTATGGGTGAACCTGAATTCTGTGGAGATATGGTCTAACCCAGTACAGCTGAAGAATCAAATCTGCTGGAGAACTATCATAAAAGGCATTCTGTTTCAAGTTCAAGCTTTACTCATATCAATAGCAGACTGATTTTTTTCTATGACTACAGCTTGAAATATTTTAAAAGGCACCAGCCACAAAATAAGGACTCTTGTTCCAAACCTCTGTGTTCATTTATGAAAATTATAAACCTGTAACTTGTACTCACATTTTCTAAGTCCAAGTTTTTAGAACTCAGAGTGTTTTCAATAAGAAAGAATCTTTCAGAACTCCTGTTCATAAATATTTTTGGTTCATTTGATTGAGGGCACACTAAATGGTTTAAAGGCCATTGAATTAATTATGTATCACTCTTATCTGTGATCATTATGGAAAAAATCTTTTTTGTATGTGAAGAGGTGTTCAATAGAAATATCTGTCTGCATAGTACCACATAATCAGTTGGAAAAATGTTCAATAAAACATTTTCTTTTTCCTTATCTGCAGTCTGAAATTTTTACTTTTTACCTGGGTGCTTCAGTGCCATGTAAACCTAGATTAAAGATACTAAGAAAGTAATGCCTTCAAATGGCCAATCATGTCCACTACTCAAATCAAACATAAAAAGCAAACTGCATAAATTTGCTTGATTTTTTGAGTGACATGGTTGGGCTTTCTTTAAAATATTCATAATTTAATATTTCTGTCCTCTACGTAATACCTTATAGTTAATCTCTATATAATATTTTATATTTCATAATAGGCTACAATGTTTAACCTTATTTAATTTTTTTTACTTTGTTTACTTCTTGATTGCTAGATTATATAGCCAGCATTTGATGTTTATTACTATCCTGTGTTTCAGGGACTCCATGAAAAGACTGGTGCACTTACAGCTGTTAAAGTGATGAATGCTCGTAAGGTAATATTACCTCATATCTGTATTCTGTTCCCGTAGTGGACTATGGTCTTGTGATAAACAGCTCAGAAAATATTGTATTTGTTTTTTCCATCATTGTTATATATAATTATCTTAATCTGCATTTATTATATTTATAATTTAATATTATTTCTATCAGTATACTACTTTTATTATTACATTTACACATGAAAAACTTTTACTCACAATGAAAGTGCTATATATTTTAGTATTCTGTAAAAATGAAAAAATAGCTATACTCCTGTCTATTTCTAGTTGATTGTTTCCAGGGATAGTAAAAAGTCGATTTCCTCTAATGTTGTGTTAATCCTCTGTTTCATCATTATTTCTTTCCCTCCCCAACCATTCCTTTTGAGAGTTGAGGATACTAGATTTTCAATGACAGGTAGAAGGAAAAGAACTTGTCTGAGATGCACATTTTTCATGTATTTTCTGACAGATGCGCGAGATAGACAGTTTAATTGGCACTGTTCCTGCTAACATTCATAAAGCTGTGTCGTGGTTCATAACATATTGTCATAGAATTTGTTAAGCCCTGATTTCTGTCCTCTTTCTTTAGCATGAGTGCCTCACTTTCTCAAGATAATATTAGCATGAGCATAGCAAAGGTCAAAACATATTCACTTCACTACACCCTAAAGGAAAATTCTCAAATATTATATTGAAAAATTTTACATGTTGACTGAGTTGTTATCAATGCCATAAACTGTTCTTTTCCAATTTGTGCAGGAAGTGAATTGCTGAAACTATTTAAAGAGTCGCATGCTTTTTGTTTTGCCAGTAAATGTCAAATGTTGCAAACCAACGTGAGTTTCAATGAATTTTGAGGTTTTGTGGATTTATTTTGCCCTATAAACCATGACTTCCAAATAATCAGCCTGGTGCTTTTTGAGTGAGACTCTCTAAAATACTTATTTCCTTTTTTTAACTTGAGAGACTTTGACCCACAATCTACATTTCAGACACTCTAACTTGAAATAGTTAAAACTCATGTTCATAGTGTCAGTTACCTTGTTTATTTTTTAGGGGAAATAGCACTTTACTAACATCAAATTGTAATATACCATTAATGGCAGTTAAATTTGTTACTATGAATTTGGTGCCAAGTTTCTGTATATATTAGAATCTGATTTTTTATTAAAACTATTAGTAAAAATTGAGAGAGGAATAATATTATGTTACTCTTCCATTTAGTACTAGAAGAGCACAAAGCACTTAAGAATAAATCATTTTCAGAGTGTACCAGTGGGTTTAATAACATTTTGTTCTTGGCTTTGCAGACCCCTTTACCTGAAATAGGGAGGCGAGTGAGAGTGAATAAATATCAAAAGTCTGTCGGATGGAGATACAGTGTAAGTACTGAAAGTCTTCATTGGCCCGCGAGCCGTCTTTCCTTTAATTTTCAAGTTAAACAAGTCCCTTTGTGTTGTATCATTATCTTTAGAAGGCCACCACTAAAATTTTCTTGCCTAAAAGTGATAACATATTTATGTTTTTAACATATTCACATAGTTTCATTCATTATATGTGAACACTAGCATCTATCAGAAAGCAGGGCCTAGAAGAAATGGTTCCCTGAACAGGTAAGCGTTCACTGAAGATGAAGGACTGAGTAAATTCACAGTGCTCTATGCCCTTTAGCTGAGTAATAACAAAAGAGATGATGCAAACAAGAGTGAATTTTGCCTAAAATTGGCCTTGGCAAGGTCCTTTTTACACCTTTTACACGGTATTCTGGACTGAATGGCTTTCCCCCCATTGTGATTCTAAGAAACATTGCCATCATATATGAGCACAATGATGACAACTTTTTTGAATGTGTGAGACCAGTAGCAGACAGAAAACCAACAGGCTACCCAGCCTAAGAGTGTTCAGACATCTGGCACAGTACTTGAATACATGAAGGAGTGTGAAAGCGCTTTCTACTTGAAGCTTTTTAACTGCTTTACAAAGCAATCTCTATTACTCTGATAATTTGCCGGCTCTATAATAAGCTCTGGCAAAGGAAATTCTTTTTCAGTAGATGTTGATGATCTAAATGTTAGTGATCTATCAAAATATTCTCTGGGCCTAAATGTAGAATTTTGCTCTTACAATATAATTGATATATTTTTTTCTTAGTTGTCTCCCCTGCAGTTAACTATCTAGTAGTCAAATATTTTCAAACTTTTGTGTCTTAATAAATGCTCTCAGGCTCATTTAAAATAACCTTTTCCATTAACAATCACATCCAGAAGAACTTTCTAGTTATATTAGGAAGGTATTGGTAAAGAGTTTCATGATTGGTTTAGTAAGTACTGGGCTCCTGTTTTGTTTACAATGTATCTTGGGAAACAAAGCATATCCAAAACTAACAGGTAGTACTGATTAATAACATGCTTTGGTTGATCAAAAATCTGTGAAAGGGACTTCCCTGGTGATGCAGTGGTTAAGAGTCCACCTGCCAATGCAGGGGACACAGGTTCGATCCCTGGTCTAGGAGGATCCCACATGCCGTGAAGCAACTAAGTCCGTGTGCCACAACTACTGAGCCTGCGCTCTAGAGCCTTCGGGCCACAACTACTGATCCCACGTGCCATAACTACTGAAGCTCGCATTCCTAGAGCCCATGCTCCGCAACAAGAGAAGCCACCGCAATGAGAAGCCCGCGTACCACAACAAAGAGTAGCCCCCGCTCACCACAACTAGAGAAAGCCTGTGTGCAGCAACAAAGACCAATGCAGCCAAAAAAATAAATAAAATAATAATAATAATAAAATGATCACATTCTTTTAAAAAAAAAGAAGCTATGAAAGGTAAGATATGAAAATTATAATTGTTTCACCAATTTTGGTTTCATCAAACATTTGTGTTAATAAATTCATTTAAAGTTCATCTCCAAACCCCTCTGATATTCGTTTTATAAGGAAAAACATTTTGATTGTAGAACTGGGTGAAATTTCAAAGCAAGTTTTGGCATCCTTGAGCTGCCTCTTCTTGACAAAAAGCAGGATATTCAGGCCACTCTGGGATCAGCTGGCCCTGAGCCAGGAAATGCTATAGCATATTACTGGGATATATGTGACAGTTTTAAATTACCCACTTAGCCTGATGGATATAATGTACTTATGTGTTTCTCACAAGCTCAACTTCCTGTTAATTGACAATGACAAACATACTAATGCTTTCCAAACATATCTGATCTTGTTCTATTGGTTTTGGGGGAGTTTACATTTATATGGGAAACCCACTCTTAAAAGTTTTTCTAGTTGGGAACTTTGTATCCTCTGATTATATATTTTAGTAAGAAAAATAAGTGATCGGCCAGTTAGCGTCTCTAAATCACCCTGAATCCTTTGGGGTAAAGAGTTTGTGACTTGCACACACATCTCATTAAGTCAGGAGTTTATGGAAAGAGCAATAAAGTGGAAAAGTCCAGAAACATGAGTTCAAATGCCAAGTCTACCACTAAATAGCCAAGAAGTACTTGGAAAAGTAGTCTTACCACTCTAGGCTTCAGGTTTCTCATAGGTAAAATGGCACCAGAATATTTGGCCTGACTATAACAAGGTTAAAAGTATGGTTAAATGTAACTACAGAGCTGCCTAGAGCTGAGCCATTCTCCTCTTCCTGCCTGAGGACATGAGATTTCTTACCCAGAAAGAAAAGGAAGCTCTTTGATATCAAACTACCAAACAAGTTAAACGACTCAATCTAGCCTGTGCTTCTTTTTAACCTGTTCTTTGTGTTCTTATCCTCACACCATCATCTCATTCTTATTTATTGCACTCTTTATGAGGTTCATATTTCTCTCAGCAGAACCTTGGTGCCTTGCCAGGAACTGAGAGTGCCCGTGTACATAAAGAATTGCTAGGTTCTGAGGTTTATTCCTATATGATTGCAGATCTTGTTACAATTTCAAAGAAGGGCAACATCACAAGGGAGGCAGAAAGTTTAAGGGTCCTATATGGCAAGAATGAAAGCCAGAAGGATCAATCTTTACCTTGTAGAAAACAGGTTAAGGGGATTCGAAGGAAACTTATTAACCAAGCTTCCTTGGGAGGCTGGGATGAAACTGGAACCTGAACTTCCATATAATTCTCATGCTACAAGTGATTGTTTGATTCATTCATGCCTTTATTACACAATAAGTACAAAGAGAGACTGTCATTGGGGTTTCCAACTGGAGAAATATGGCTCCATCCCCTCCCCCAAAGACATACAGGTGTCTAGAATTTTTTTATAGTAATTGAATGTTTATGGATAAGTCCACTGGAAAATCCTAGGGAAATGCTGAAAAATGTTCTAGAGATGCATTTTCCCCTACCTCCAGGTCTTCAAGTCAAGGTAATTGAGGGAAATGCTGAGGAGAACTAAAGATAGTTAGAGGTTCACACATTAATTGCTTTTAATGCCAGTTGGCCCTGTTCTAATTCATTGCCCAAAATAAGTCAAAGGTATCATTTTTCACTGGATTTAAGAACAGGAGTTTAACTGTATCTTTAATTTAAAAGTCTTCACTTAATAACCAAGAGATCACTGAATAAATCAAACAGGAAATCAAAAAATATCTAGAAACAAATCACAATGAAAACATGAGGAACCAAAACCTATGGGATACAGCAAAAGCAGTTCTAAGAGGGGAGTTTATAGCAATACAATCCTACCTTAAGAAACAAGAAATATCTCAAATAAATAACCTAACCTTACAGCTAAAGCAATTAGAGAAGGAAGAACAAAAAAATACAAAAGTTAGCAGAATGAAAGAAATCATAAAGATCACATCAGAAATAAATGAAAAAGAAATGAAGGAAACAATAGCAAAGATCAATAAAACTAAAAGCCAGTTCTTTGAGAAAATAAACAAAATAGAAAAACCATTAGCCAGACTCACCAAGAAAAAAAGGGAGAAGACTCAAATCAACAGAATTAGAAATGAAAAAGGAGAAGTAACAAATGACACTGCAGAAATACAAAGGATCATGAGAGATTACTACAAGCAACTCTATGCCAATAAAATGGGCAACCTGGAAGAAATGCACAAATTCTTAGAAAAGTACAACCTTCTGAGGCTGAACCAGAAAGAAATAGAAAATATGAACAGACCAATCACAAGCACTGAAATTGAGACTGTGATTAAAAATCTTCAACAAACAAAAGCCCAGGACCAGACAGCTTCACAGGCGAATTCTATCAAATATTTAGAGAAGAGCTAACCCCTATCCTTCTCAAACTCACCCAAACTATAGCAGAGGGAGGAACACTCCCAAACTCATTCTACAAGACCACCATCAGTCTGATACCAAAACCAGACAAAGGTTTCACAAAGAAAGAAAACTACAGGCCAATATCTCTGTTGAACACAGATGCAAAAATCCTCAACAAAATGCTATCAAACAGAATCCAATAGCACATTAAAAGGATCATACACCGTGACCAAGTGGGGTGTATCCTAGGAATGCAAGTATTCTTCAATATACGCAAATCAATCAATGTGATGCACCATATTAACAAATTAAAGGAGAAAAAACATATGATCATCTCAATAGATGCAGAGAAAGCTTTCAACAAAATTCAACATCCATTTATGATAAAAACTCTCCAGAAAGTAGGCATAGAGGCAACCTACCTCAACATAATAAAGGCCATATATGACAAACCCACAGCCAACACTGTTCTCAAAGATGCAAAACTGAAAGCATTTCCATTAAGATCAGGAACAACACAAGGTTGCCCACTCTCACCACTCTTATTCAACATAGTTTTGGAAGTTTTAGCCACAGCAATCAGAGAAGAAAAGGAAATAAAAGGAATCCAAATTGGAAAAGAAGAAGTAAAGCTGTCACTGTTTGCAGATGACATGATACTATACATAGAGAATCCTAAAGATGCTACCAGAAAACTACTAGAGCTAATCAATGAATTTGGTAAGCTAGCAGGATACAAAAGTAATGCCCAGAAGTCTCTGGCATTCCTATACACTAATGATGAAAAATCTGAAAGTGAAATTAAGAAAACACTCCCATTTACCTTTGCAACAAAAAGAATAAAATATCTAGGAATAAACCTACCTAAGGAGACAAAAGACCTGTATGCAGAAAATAATAAGACACTGATGAAAGAAATTAAAGATGATACAAACAGGTGGAGAGATATGCCAAGTTCTTGGATTGGAAGAGTCAACATTGTGAAAATGACTATACTACCCAAAGCAATCTACAGATTCAGTGCTATCCCTATCCAACTACCAATGACATTTTTCACAAAACCTCAACAAAAATTTTCACAATTTGTATGGAAACCAAAATGAGCCCAAATAGCCTAAGCAATCTTGAGAAAGAAAAACGGAGCTGGAGGAATTAGGCTCCCTGACATCAGACTATACTACAAAGCTACAGTAATCAAGACAGTATGGTACCAGAACAAAAACAGAAATATAGGTCAATGGAACAGGATAGAAACCCCAGAGATTAAACCCACACACATATGGTCACCTTATCTTTGATAAAGGAGGCAATAATATACAGTGGAGAAAAGGCAGCCTCTTCAATAAGTGGTACTGGGAAAACTGGACAGCTACATGTAAGAGAATGAAATTAGAACACTACCTAACACTATACACAAAAATAAACTCACAATGGAATAAAGACCTAAATGTAAGGCCGACACTCTCAAAGTCTTAGAGGAAAACATAGGCAGAACACTCTATGACATAAATCACAGCAAGATCCTTTTTGACCCACCTCCTACAGAAAAGGAAATAAAAACAAAAATAAACAAATGGGACCTAATTAAACTTCAAAGCTTTTGCACAGCAAAGGAAACCATAAAGAAGATGAAAAGACAACCTTCAGAATTGGAGAAAATTTTTGCCAATGAATCAACGGACAAAGGATTAATCTCCAAAATATATAAACAGCTCATGTAGCTCAATATCGAAAAAACAAACAACGCAATCCAAAAATGGGCAGAAGACCTAAATAGACATTTCTCCAAAGAAGATATACAGATAGCCAACAAATACATGAAAGGATGCTCAACATCACTAATCATTAGAGAAATGCAAATCAAAACTACGGTGAAGTATCACCTCACACCGGTCAGAATGGCCATCATCAAAATATCTACAAACAATAAATGCTGGAGAGCGTGTGGGATCCCTCTTGCACTGTTGGGGGGAATGTAAATTGATACAGCCACTATGGAGAACAGTATGGAGTTTCCTTAAAAAACTAAAAATAGAACTACCATACGACCCAGCCATCCCACTACTGGGCATATACCCTGAGAAAACCATAATTCAAAAAGAGTCATGGACCACAATGTTCATTGAAGCTCTATTTACAGTAGCCAGGACATGGAAGCAACCTAAGTGTCCATCAACAGATGAATGAATAATGAAGATGTGGCACATATATACAATGGAATATTACTCAGCCATAAAAAGAAATGAAATTGAGTTATTTGTAGTGAGGTGGATGGACCTAGAGTCTGTCATACAGAGTGAAGTAAATCAGAAAGAGAGAAGCAAATACTGTATGCTAACACATATATATAGAATCTAAGAAACAAACAAACAAAAATGGTCATGAAGAACCTAGGGGCAAGTCGGGAATAAAGACGCAGACCTACTAGAGAATGAACTTGAAGATATGGTGAGGGGGAAGGGTAAGCTGGCACAAAGTGAGAGATTGCCATGGACATATATGCACTGCCAAATGTAATATAGATAGCTAGTGGGAAGCAGTTGCATAGCACAGAGAGATCAGCTCGGTGCTTTGTGACTACCTAGAGGGGTGGGATAGGGAGCGTGGGAGGGAGGGAGACGCAAGAGGGAAGAGATATGGGGATATATGTATATGTATAACTGATTCACTTTGTTATAAAGCAGAAACTAACACACCATTGTAAAGAAATTATACTCCAATAAAGATGTTAAAAAAATAAAAAGTAAAATCTTTTTTTTACATACTACAAATATATTTCACTTTGTACAATAATAGCATTCCTGAAAAGTTTATATAAATTGAACTTTTATAGATGCTGTAGGAGAGCTTTGTTTATTTACAATGAAATGAAATTTATAGCTAGTTGGAATTTAGACCACTAATCTCTCTAGATGATAGATAGATAGATAGATAGATAGATAGTATTTTTTACATATTTACCACTGTAGTGATTAGGAAAATAATGAATTTCAGCATTTAAAAAGATAGGACAAATCAAACCAATACCTTTAAACTTCAGTCAATCACAAATTAATCAAGGCAATGTGATACAAGCATAAGGATAGATACATAGATCAGTGAAATAGAACTATTTCCATATATCTGTGGTCAACTAATTTTTGACAGGGGTGAAAAGACAATTCATAGGGTCTTTTCAACAAATGATGCTGAGACAACTGGATATCCACATGTAAAAGAATGAAGTTAGTCCCCTACTTTATATGAAAATTAACTCAAAATGGATAAAAATCCTAAATGTAAGAGCTAAAACTATAAAATGTTTTGAAGAAAAATTGGAGCTCATCTTCATGACCTTGGATTTGGCAATGGATCCTTACATATGACACCAAAAGTACAATCAACAAAACAAGAAATTGATAAATTGGACTTCATCAAAATTAAAAATTTTTTTCCTCAGAAGACACTATCAAGAAAGTGAAACGAGCACCTGCAGAATGGGAGAAAATATTTGCAAATCATACACTTATAAAGTACTTATATATAGAATATATAAATAAATCTTACAGTTCAATAATAAAAAGACTATTAACCCAATTTAAAAATAGGGGCAAAGATATTCTATTAGACATGCCTCTGCCCATAAAATGATCCTTAACACCATCAGTCTTTAGGGAATTGCAAATCAAAACCACAATGAGATACCACTTTACACCCACTGTGATGGTTATAATAAAACAGAAAATAATAAGTGTTGGTGAGGGTATAGAGAAATGAGAACTATCATTGATCTAGGAATGTAAAATGGTGTAGCCACTGTGGAAAAGTTTGGCATTTCAACAAAATGTTAAATATAGCATTACCATTTGACCTAACAATTTCACTTCTAGGTATATACCAAAGAGAAATGAAAACATATCCACACAAAAAATTGATATGAATGCTCATAGCAGCATTATTCATAAGAGCCAAAGGGTAGAAATAACTCCTTCAGTTGATGAATGGTAAATGGAAAAGAATGAAATTCTGATATGTATTACAAATGGATGAATTCTGAGGAAAAAAAGCTAGTCACAAAAGTTCACATACTGTATGATTTTCATTTATATAAGATGTTAAGGATAGATAAATTTACAGAGATAGAAAATATATTTGTGTTTGCCTAAAGCTGGGATGTGTGTGGCAGAATTTGGGGGTGATAGCTAAAGGGTATGGGGTTTCCTCTTGGGGTGATAAAAATGTTCTAAAATTGATTGTGGTGATGGTTGAATAATTTTGTAAATATACTAAAAACCATTGAATTTTACACTTTAATTGGGTGATTCCAATTAGTGAAAACTTTATACAGTGGCCATTGCTGCTGGTCCAGCGATCACACTTTAAGAACCATTGAATTAAAAGATATTTAATTAACCTTTATTTTCTCCCAAATTCCCAGTTAACCCCAGATCTCCATTCTGACAATTCTAGTTGAGATCTTATTATAAATTGCTGTGGGATATAATGGGTTGCCATAGGATTCTCCTTCTTTGATCTACTATAGTTTATAGGGTCCCATAGTCATTGAGTGGCATAGCTTCAGAATTTTATTGTCTATTCTTATTCTTCAGGATGAAGAAGAAGATCTCAGGACTGAACTCAACCTTTTGAAGAAGTACTCTTTCCACAAGAACATTGTGTCCTTCTATGGTGCATTTTTCAAGCTGAGTCCCCCTGGCCAGAGACATCAACTTTGGGTGTGTATTCAGTTACCTTGATCTTATTGCATAAGACTAAGTCTCACTTGAGGGCATAAACTTTCATAAGCTGAGATGTCATTTTTGTGCACCTACAGGAAAACTTAAGCATTCAACTGATCAAAGTAGTATGGAAAAAAAATGCTCTGATTCCTGGATATGGGAGTGATAAAATATGGAAAAATAAATTAAGTGCCTGTCAAGGGGCTCAGGGGTAGGATGGGAGAAGACTCGAACACTGGAAATATCTAATATAATTTTTTGAATAGAGTTTTGTTGCTTTTAACTTTATGTAGTTACTACATTTACTTGTAAATTAAAGGTATAGCTAAGGAGACTACCTGATGGACTTGGGAATAATGACTGGATATAGATTCTAATTCACATTTGGGAAGAGCATATGAATACAATTTAAGTGTTTGCTAAGTATATACACTTATGTTTAAACATAATTCCTAGAAACTGTTTTCTAAGTGGTTAGTTGACATCGTTTTCTTAGGCTTCATGCCTATAGTATCATGAATTACAAATCAATGAAGATATAAATTTTAGAGGCTAAATGAGACCCATGCTACAGTTACCAGAATTGTTGCTGCCTCCCCCTATAGGAGACATAATCAAATCACAAGAAAATGAGCTTTGATCAACAATATCTTTATTTAAAAAGGAATATTTAGAACATAATCTGGGGTCGGTGTACACTTGCTTACATTTCAATTTCTAGTCCAAGTCAAGAGTAGCATTTTTTAAAAAATAATGACTGAGACTTTTCAGGATCTTCAATAGTCAAAGAAAGATTCTGTTACATTTTATGTGTGAACTTTAGGAAGCAGGATAGTGGACATAGAATGGTTTTCAACAAGGGATTGAATTGAAACAGTGGTTCTCAAACTTTAGCCTGCATCAGAATTTCATGGGGATCCTGATAAAACACACATTGCTGGGCCCCACCCACAGAGTTACTGATTCAATTGGTCTGGGGTCCACAAATTTGGACTTTTTAACAAGTTTACAGGTGATGTTGATGCTATTCGTCTGGGTACCACACTTCGAGAACCCTCAAATTTAGAGATCTTCGATTTACCCCTATTTTCTCCCAAATGTCCAGTTAACTAAATCCTCTATTCTCTGACAATTCCAGTTCAGATTTTATTGAATATCACTGCACATTTTTCGCGGCTACTGTTTTTCTTTTTCTTTTGCAGAGGCATACAACATTTGTCTTTTAGTATACTTTTACTTACAAGTTATTTTCCTCCTGACAGTATGGCGGTCTACTTATTAGATATGTTTCTTAGTGCTCAATTTGTTTAGTCATTCAACATCTATTCATTCAAAACCCATCGAGTTGGCAGGCTTTGCTAGATGCTGGGAATACCATGATAACCTGAATTGACATGACCCTGGCCCACTGGAACTTAAAGTTTATTTGCAAAGACAAATATCAATCAAATAATCACACAAATAAATGTATAATTTGTCAGAAGGGAAATAACATGCTTCTGTGTGGGCAAATAACAAAGGAATCTAAGTTAGGGAATGGGAAACTCTTCCTTGAGAAACTTTTTCTTGCACTGAGATCTGAAGGATGAATAGGCACTGCATGCAAAAGTTATTTGTTGAGGTAAGAATTTTCATGGGACCATTCACACTTTCCTTCCCATGTTAATCAGAACACACAGGAAGTAACTGACTAAATAATTACCATGTATAAAATGTATGTGCCAGGCATTGTGCTTACAAAGCCAGGAAAATGAGAATGCCTTGCATTCCTTTCACAGTAGAGCTCTTCTGACTCTGGTAATACTAGCAAGATTTTCCACTGTTCATCTTAGTGAATGGCTTTAATTCATGTTTGTCGTGATTCAAAATGAGCCCCTTTTCTTCCATTACCACAGTGTATACGTTATGCCTGTTTGATATAGTTGACATGAAAATTAACCTTTTGGGTTTATCTGTATTATTGATTTTTTTAGGCTGTTTTTCTTTCCTTCTTTTTTGGGAGAGTGTACTCAGGTAAAAGACACATGATATATCAGTTGTGAACAAATATAAAATAAGGGGGTAATTTTCTGAAAAGAAAATCTTAGTATTCCAAAAGGAAATAAGGTAGACTTTTTGAATATTCATGATTTGGGGTTTATCCTTTTGCTTCCTTTCATCTATGGCAATAATTAACTTACCTACACTTATTTTTAAAAAAGGCATGTCTTGTTCTACTGGCAAGGTAGTATTGACATGGGCACTAATGCATAAGCCTGTGCTTAAAGTTTGTGAAGTTGATTATAATAGTTACATTCTCCTTCACATTGGTCAGTCCTCTAATTAGCTAATATAGGGAAGCAAATTTACTAGTTGGGCACCTGATTCATTAGTGGCAAAAATAAATTTCCTGAGAAATTGCATTTATTAATAAAGTAAAATCTGAATGATACACTGTCAAAGTATTAACCTTAAAATAGATTTTCTTTAGCAGTAAAGTTATTTAGAAAAAAATGCCCTACAGTTTTGGAACTGACAGTTTCCCACTTGGAGTTGTATTTTGACAGTTTCTTGGGGAAAATATTCTAGAATTTGAAAATAAAACAACAATTTAAAAAATCTAGTCTTAATGTTGAAGTGTAAATTGTTTTGAGATCCTCCACATCCTGCTTCTCTACCTGCAAACTATTCCCTCAACTGTGTTTTTTGTTCTACTCCAGTCATCACTCAGACTTACCCCTGTACAAGCTTCTTTCTAAAGGCAAGTCTTATTCGGTTTTCAATAAACTGAACGTTCTTCTTTCTCAGCATATACAAACACTACCTATCCTTCAAGGCTTAGCTCAAATCCCAGGTCCTAGTTAAAAATCCCTGGTGTGGTACCTGCCTTCTCTCCCTCCACAGATCTTTGGATTTTTTCCCAGTTCTTTTTCATTCTACCAGACAATTGAGCCAGTCTTTGCAATGTCTTAGTGTCTAAACATTGCATATAAATACAAGCCATATGAACTAAAACTCTCCAGATATTTTCAGAGAATTACTTCCTAAACCTTGATACTTTGCTGGCTTCCCTGCAGATGGTGATGGAGTTATGTGCAGCAGGCTCAGTCACTGATGTAGTGAGAATGACCAGAAATCAGAGTTTGAAAGAAGATTGGATTGCTTATATCTGCCGAGAAATCCTCCAGGTGAGCATTCATATAGTCATTCTCCCCTGGTCTTGAAAAAACCTGGTGGTAATATATACAATGTACCTTATACCTGCTCATATAGGATGATTTGAGAATTCTAAACATAACTTCTGGGTCAGGATACTGAAAAAGGCTTTAGAGAAAGCAGATTTTCAGATGATGTCCTTAAACTTTAAGGTACACCAGCAGATGGCTAACCAGGTCCTTCCAAATCATGGCCTTTAATGGCTCTGTCAAGGTCAGACTGTAGTGTTCAGTGGATCAGGGATATGACAAATTGGAGTATTTATTATGTTGTTATGATTTTTTAAATTCTTTTTTTAAAAAAGCATAGCACTGACATTAGAGATTAAGATAAGTTGAGAAGTCAGTGTTTTACTCAATGGCTCCAAACCATCTACAAACTGTTTTGCAGACAGATATTCTCTCTGAATAATGGCTTACTTTTAAAACGTTCCTTATTTTTAACACCAAATTGGATGAAAGTGCCAATCTTCTTGATTTACCAAACTCAAATTTTTCTTTGTGTCTTAAGTGCTTAGGGTCACCCAAGAAGGATATTAACAGAACTGAACAGCACCTCTGATAAAAGATTAGAATGTCTTTCCTGTCATCTTAATTGGATTCATTTGTGGTAATAGTGTAAATATTAAGAGTGCAAACTCTGGACTGAGTTTAAATTCTGGTTCATCATGTATTAGTTGTGTGTCCGTGAGCCAATTACTTAATTTCTCCAAATCTCATTTTCCTCATCTGTAATTTGGGGTGGTATTAGCACCTTCCTTAAACGGTTGCTATAAGAACTTAGTAATTTACTTCACGTAAAGCACTTAGCAAAGTGCTTGGCCAAGAATAAGGACCCAATAAATATTAGCTGTTTTTACTGTTACTTCTGTTATTAATCCCCAGTTCGTATCTAGAGCAATCTCACTGAAGCCAGGGCATGGGTTAGCCAGGTCAAGGGTTAGTTTTAGTGGTGAATGGTCTGGAGATAGCATGGTAAGCCAATACAAATGGCAAATACTTTAAAATGAATTTCCGTATTCCCCCAAATTCTCAGCCTACAAGGTTGACTAGAAAATATTTTGGACTAAACAAATGGTTGGATGAGGAATAGAGTAAAACAATGCGAGCTATGATATTTAAGATATCCAGGTCTTTACTCATATGGTTCGTTGGAAAAATGGAGGATAGAAAGGACAGTAAATGGCCCAATGTATACAAACATTAATTTTTGGTGTTTTTTTTCTTTCATGGGTGTCCTGATTTATTTTCCTTTCCTTATAGCCAAAAGTAGTATTTCTGGGAACTGGTTGTAGTAATTCCAGCCTAAAGAAAGAATTTTGTCTGAAAAATGCAAATCTGGGCCATTTTTCTTACCAAAAGTTTTTTCAAAAATACTAAGAAGAGTACCAGAAAAAGAGAAAAATATATACTGATGTTGCTTTTTAATATAAATGTGTATATATATATATATATATGTATATATATGCAGGGCTTAGCTCATCTTCATGCACACCGTGTAATTCACCGGGACATCAAAGGTCAGAATGTGCTACTGACTCATAATGCTGAAGTAAAACTAGGTAAGTTTATTCTTGTAATACTTTAAGTGAGGCCCAAAATATCTTAATAGAGAAAAATCCTTTAAGATTACTGTGTTTTCTATCATGTCACTAACAATCCCCTCTACTTATTTAGGCCGTGTCTTCCCTGCCTGCAAAACAAGTCAAAGTGTGAAAATTTGTTTGGGAAGGGAGGTTGGGACAAGCGAAAGATGCACTTAACTTTTTCTCTGAAATCATGTAGATAAAAACAACTTTTCAAGTATAATAGGAGTTTTACATTTTGATCATCGCTTAACCCTCTAATAGATTCAGCTATTACTTTTATTTTAACAATTGAATTGAGTATTTACCATGTGCAAGTTTCTGCGCCATGGTGAAGGATTAAACAAAAAGACAATTCTTCCACATCACAGAGCCATATTTTCCAAAGAAAATCAAAGAACTTTTAAATGACTTAAGCATAAATTGCTTCATTGGAATTTCCCCTCAAATATTTAAAGAACTAATATCAGTTAGAAATAATGCTCCAGTAATATCCAAATCAAATTGAGAATTAGAAATCAAAATACCAAAAAGTTCCTGGCTTTCTATTCCAGGGTTCAGAATGGCATAATTTATTTGAAAAACTACACATAATGTCTCAGAGGCACACAGGGGACAATATATTGCACCTTTTAAGGTTTAAAATAAATATTGTTGATTTGTTTTTAAATAATACCATATGAATAATGTCAGTACTATGTAATGGCAGATGACCTCATTGATATATACAATAGAACATAAAATCACTGGTATCAAACCCTGCATTACTTTTTAATTATATCAATTCTTGCCTACCATGTCTCTAGCATGACCTTAAAATCATTCCCATTTTTCTGCTAAATAAATATAACCAAAGAAGAGATTTTGTTCATTCACTGAGAATGCTTTTCACTGAATATTTCTGGAAGAAGCATGAGGCAATATTTGTTCTTGAAATAAGTGAAAAGTAATTTCAAGAAAATGTACTGTGTATTTTGTGTCTACAATCTACAAAGCTAGAAACAGAATTTTAAGACACTGTGTTAAAATTCATGAGAGTCATTTGGATCTCACATTCAAGTGTGCAGGGTAGATAGTATGTCACACAGCTACACTCTGTTCACATGTGGCAGCACTACCATATATCTGGGTCAAGTTGCTGGCCATCCCTACCATTTGCAACACAGAAGAGAAATGGTAAATACGTGAAAAGCCACTGAAAAACCTGTCACAAAGTCCATGCACTATAGATCATGTACTTGACTCTGTAGGAGAGACCTTTTAGCACTAGATTAAAATTTAATCAGGCTTATTATATACATAATCCTTATACATTTGGTTTTAGATTTCTTAGATCCCAGCATATTTTTAAACATGTTATAAGGAGAAAGTTGCAGAAACCAAGCTCAATGACAGCCAAAGGGAGTAACAGAAAGGAAAGAGACTGGACAGTGATTCTGTTGCAATTGCAATTGATCAATAATGCTCATATTCTGGTGCCTAGGTCTTTAAAGAAAAGGTGAATGATGCCACTGCTGGGGTCTCATCTCTATTTTTAACTTCAGCTTTTCTTTTTTCCCTTTTCTTCCATTCATCACTGTTTCTTCCAGCCTTTTCTCCTTTCATTTTCTTCTCTGAATGTCATATATCAGTTTATGGCCTTCATAGGTATTTCTTGGCCCTTAACGTTGGCCCTCAGGGATAGTGAAAATGCTGAGCTCTGATGTAACCTATTCTCAAAAAATATCTAGCTAATGAGATCGTGCACCACCCAATGATGATTTTCATATATTATAGACATTTTGTTGTTATTGTTCTTTTTAGTCCTTCCTTTAACACTGCCTTAAACTCTTAACTTTAAAATTTTTCTTTTCCTATCCCAAGTTCTTTAAACTACTTTTCAGTCAAGGTTGTTAGCCATCCTCTAGATTCCTGGAAACCATTCTAAATTTGGAAATCTACTTCATTTTTCATCCCTGTCTTATTTTTCTGGACTAAATAACCCCAGTCTACTTTAGCCTTTTTTCTGTCTGTTTCTGAGGATACCATACTAAATATTTTCATATAATATATCCCACAGATGAATAGAAGACTGACCTTTTATAGTCTAAGCTAAGATATGGATACTGCAGTAAATATTTGCATCTGATTCAGAAGATCTGTAGAAGAACTTAAACTAAATTTTAGCATAAATTCCTTTTTCTTTATCAGTGTGGTAGGGCTTTCTAATATCATAAATGAGACTTCCTAATAAAGTACTAATAAGTTTTAGATTTCTTAGATGTTGCTTATAGTGCTGGTCTTCCTCCAGCTTGGTGGCAGGTCCAAATACTACATATGTTATCACTTCAGAGGTTCAGGGTGTACTGATGGAACTTTATTTTTAATATTCACGGTAAACATTCAGCCAAACCTACTGTAGATTTATAATAGCACTGCTGATTCTCTTTCCAACATAAATACCAGCAAAAGCCTATTTCCCAGTGTTCCTGGAGTAGACTTCATGGTAAAGTTTGCTGGGCTGGAATGAAAATCTGTTATCCACTGTGGCTTTTGTATTGGCTTTCCAAGTTAAAGCAATAATTTATTGACCTTTTTGTTACTGATTAATTATTTTGACAAATGAATTTTGCAGTGGATTTTGGAGTGAGTGCCCAGGTGAGCAGAACTAATGGGAGGAGAAATAGCTTCATTGGGACACCATACTGGATGGCACCTGAGGTGATTGACTGTGATGAGGACCCCAGACGCTCCTATGATTACAGAGTAAGTGTAAAGATTCAGATAGTAGGAATCAAATTTTGGAAAGGACTTTTGACTTTTTATTTTAAATTATGAAATAAAAGAATAAAAAGCAGGCAGCTCCTTTTTTATGATTCTTTTAATGTATTCTTTTTTATATCTTTATTGGAGTATAATTGCTTACAATGTTGTGTTAGTTTCTGCTGTACGACAAAGTGAATCAGCTATATGTATACATATATCCCCATATCCCCTCCCTCTTGAGCCTCCCTCCCACCCTCCCTATCCTACCCCTCTAGGTCATCACAAAGCATCAAGCTGATTTCCCTGTAAAAAGCAGGCAGCTCCTTCTTTCACATAGACTCTAATAAGAAATGCTAGACACTATTCCTATATGTGGTTTAATGATGTGCATAAAAATAATATTTTCTAAGAATTTAGACAAAGTAGACCATTGGGAGTTATCCATATTTGAGGAAGAATGTCTAGTTCATATTGCTTGCAACTTCTTGGTAAAAATATTATATTATGTGGCTTTATAGGGAAATTTAACTTCCAGGGACAGAGTGCTTTGTAAACTTAAAAATGAATAAATGTAAAGCCAATTATTAATCCCCACAGTAACTTAGCTCCAGAGAGAAAAAAATAATAATTTGATTACTCAGAGTAATGGAGAAAATCCTTGGCATGGTTCACCTCCAAACCACAGAAAATCAGTGGAATAGACAAATTAAGTAACAATTCATGCTATTTATTAAAATTTCCACTGAAGCTGCAATTTGGACAATATACATCTATGTACACATTTCAAAAAGCTGATGTGGAAAGAAAACTCTCCATTTGCTATAGACTGGAAAAACCACACTCACTCTCCACATCATAAGTCATCCAAACAATTCATTGTGGTTTCGTTGTGTGGAACCTAGGACTCGATACTTGAAGTTGATTAATTCAAGTTTCATCTCTTTTCCCTTTCCCTTAAATGCCCCCTGCTTGATCTGAAAGCAGACCTGATGAGAGCTTATTATAGCCCAGTACTATTAGGAGCTATGGAGACAATGGAAGTGTAATGTTCTTTAAGTGGCTTGCTGTAAAAAAAATAATGTTTTATAGCTGTACAATTTTTGGCAGTCTTCCAAGGACTTTCACCCGTTTTAATTATATGTCTTTAATTTTTAGTCCCATGTAACTTAAAGAAAACTTAGACCATCACAACAACCCTTTGAAGCTAAGACATCTATAAACAGGTGTTTTAACAATTCAGTTAACTTGCTTAGGAGTCATTAAGCCAAACAGTGCACCTCTAGCCCTGTGCCCTTTCCGCATTCTAAAAAACAAAGTACAGTTAATAGTAGTGAGGGTCATTTCCTAGAGCCTCCTAGAATATAATTTCCTAGAATTATAATAATTCTATCTTCAATATACTATATTCAAGGAACTGCTGAAGTGCTTATATATAGTATTTCATTTAATATTTATACTAGTTCTATGATGTGTATACCATTATCATCTCTACATAGGGTGAAATTGAGATACAAAGAGTTTACCTAAGATCCAACTTCTTTACAGCTAGTAGTATGTGATAGGACTTCTTTACAATAAATTCCTTCTGTTATTTCAGTTAAGGTAACAATAGCAATACATCCATGATGAATATTCCTTACATTGAATCCCATCCCATGTCAACTGGTTGTGTAGTGTAGTACTGGCTGGTCACAGTGTCAAATAAGATCTTCCTATAACATCAGTTTATAATGAAGCCCAATTATAGAAAACCCATAAAATGGCTGTAGCATTGACATCTCCCCTCAGCCAAAGATTGTTTTGAGATTCTAAATACTATCAGTTTCCCATTTTAAGTGACATTTTTTGATCATCTTTTCTTTTGAAGAGTGATGTGTGGTCCGTGGGAATCACTGCTATTGAAATGGCTGAAGGGGCTCCTCGTAAGTAAAAATATTTGTTGTTTGTTCAAATTTAGGGAAACATATTGTACAAATCTGTCACTTGTACTAGCTAGCTTGTACTGGCTACAAAGGTGCCACTATGTGCCAAACTATAAATGGTGGCCTTTTCCTGATTACCAAACGCTGCAGTCAGAATGGCCAGATATGTCTATAAGAAGAGTTTGTATTTTTCTCTCTTAAGATATCTTATTTTAGGATGATTGAGTGTTGTTTCAATTTAGCCTCAATAACATTTGGTCCTGATAGTCCTAACCAAACAGAATATAAAGGCATTCAGTACATATTCACTGGTGGAATATTTAGGTTCCCAAACATTTACAGTTATACACTGCTACTACTTCAGACTGTGACAGTTGAGAATATCTCCCAGTAGTTCCTTTTAATTGAGCCAATCCTCAACAACATTGAGAAGTAAGTTTTTTGTTTTCCTTTGGAGTCAGTCTAGCTCATCATTGGTGCCTTCCTTGCTCCTATCAGCCACTTCATTGCCCCTAATTGTTCAGAAGGCTCCATTTCCTCTTGTTTCCCCCTCCTTCCCATCATTTAAATGACCTGTCAGCATTCTGTTCTCTCAGGACACTGTTTTCTGATAGGAAAGTGAAAACAGAATGTGAACTTGTGTATAAATGATTAATAACCATCTAATGTATGACCCCATAAGCAGAGCATATTTGTTGTCTTCAATACCTAAAACCAAGGATATAAATAATAAATACATTCCTAGTATTGATGAGAAGTGAGAGAATTGCCTGGAGTATGTGTGTGTCAGGGGGCGGGGGGTGGAATTGCTTTGCTTCTCCCTCTCCAAGCAGATCTTGTAGGTTCCCATGTCCCTACATGCTTCATCTGCACAGTATCTACTATATTATCACTGTGTTTCAAGGCTAATGAGAGTAGAAATAGTGGTAACATAATTGTTAAGAATTCCTGGTGTCCCTTGGAATATCACATATCATAGGACGGGCTTGGATTAAAGCTGAGCCAGATGTGGAGATCAGGTCACTGCTGCGTCTCTGCTAGTGCCCCAAAAACTACAAAGTACCTATATTGGGTGAGTTTTAAAATGATGGAAAAATTGTTTACTCCACATATATATAATTGAGATGAAACTAGGAAGGTACATATTATTCCTCATTATCTCATGATTATTTCTCTTTATGAAACATGCTTAAATTATATTGAGCTCCTCCACTCTTCCTCTTCCTCCTCCTCTCTTGCTCTCTTTAGATACACATATTGTATTTCATGAATATTGATGCATGTATTTGGTTAGGATGAATGACTGCATCAAGTAGTATATTATTTCTATTGTCTTTCCAAAAAGACTAGCTTTCTATATTTTGCAGATTTGTACTTTTTGATTCACCTTTTTTGGTTTCACTTTTTTATTCTAAAATAATAAATCATTGGAGAAAAGAGGCGTAATGAGTAACTCACAGAAGAAGTACAGAGAGGGAGTTCTTCACAGAATACACAAATGGCAACTTTTTGCAAAAGATAGCTGAGGACCAGGAGATTCTTAACTCACAGTAGAAAATAGGACCAGCATGCCTGGATAAGTAGTCATTGGAATGGTGCAACTTTAGTCATGAACAACTTGAAATAGCCATACTGCTAAAACATTTGTCTTTCACCAGTCTCCTTTATTGCCTGGAGTATTAATTTTGGATGGGAATGGCTGTCATCAATTTAAATACAGAAATCCCCCAGGTTGTGATATTTATCATCTCAGAAAGGATGGCCTTCCAAAGTGACAGTTATGTGATAATTACCTCTGAGGTCCAAATAACAAAATCCCCTTCTGCCTTTGGTGAGTCTCTCCCAGGGAAGTAAAAAGAAATAGAGAATACCTTCTCACTAAAAGGGTGCTGTAGGGACTCTCAGAGGAGAGAGAATCAGTACCCTTGCACATCAGGACTTTAAGTCCTTGGATTCCGGATATAAATTCAAACTTGATGTGCAGTCCTTTAAACCAAGGCCAGAACATTGCTAGTAGTTATTCAAACACCAGGATATCATAGGTCAATTAATATTGAATATGTGTAGTTCTTAGTTTCTTTGTTTTTTATAGAAAAGTGAATTGTTGCCTGGAGAAGCAGGACTGGATTGACAGTTTACTCCAGCTCTCCTTCCTTGTCAAGGATCTACACCAGCAAATTTACCTTAATCAGAACTGTATCTTTCCCT
>NW_006789243.1:491843-507681 GCF_000442215.2 Lipotes vexillifer
CTTTCCCTATGTTAGCATTCTCCTTGGTGTTGTAGAGATTGTTTGTAATACTATCAGACATGCTTGTTTATAGTCCTACTTCTATTCCTTGTAGTGTCCTTCCCTTACACCCCAGATCAATCTTTACCTGAGTGTCTTTACCCCTGTCCCATCAGGAGACCCATTTCTTCAGTATTCAGAAGATTCCTTTGGATCTCAACATATTGTAGGTGTTAAACCACGTTATTTAAAATAATTCAAACTACACCCAGTTTAATGTTTCTAATCTATCAAGATATGTATTTTTAAAGTAGATTTACTACTTCAAAGGAATGAGTTTCTAATGGTGAAAATTTAGGCAACATTAGGATATATGGGGTGAAGGGGACATTAACTGGAATTCCTAAAATTAAACAATATAGGAAACCTCCACAATTGCTGTTTGACATAGTTCTTGTACCCACCCTATGCCTCATTCATTTGTGGACTTCTCCTTTCCTTTCATGAAAACTTACCCAGCCTATGCCCTAACTCTTGACACTGAAGATGTTGTTAGTTAACTGAGATGCTCAGATGTTAATCAATGACAACTGCTTAATATTGTAAAAATTTACTTACAATATGTTTAAAGGACAGATTCTGGTGATTGATTGGACACAATAAAGGAATGAAGAGAATCAAATATTATCCAGATGTTTTGAGCTGGGGGCTAATTTTGCCCTCAATTATATACCTGCACCTTCTATTAATTTATACTCATGTAATTGAAACAAAAGTTTGACCTTTGAACAGTTGCCTTTATATTACTCTCATGAAATTACCCTGGGGAGTTTCTTTCTACTACTATGAGAGGCCAGTTCGACATTGTAGTTTCTCTGGAGATGTATTTTGGGAGAGGAAGGATGCCTCTAAAGAGTCATTAATATCAAAATGTCCTCAGATGAATGGCACACTTCTAATGTTAGATGAAATTTACACTATGGCTTTCCTTTGGGGAATTATTGCACTGCCTGTTTTCTTTAATCAAAACACAAGAGGAAATAAGTGAAGTGAGACACATATTTAAACACTTACAGAAAATCCCAGAATTCCCAAGCCAATGAGGTAATGAAATTATATACCACATATTGGAATAGGCTTTTCTTTGTATGGCTGTGTGTCTAAAAAAAGAGAATGAAAGTCTAGTAATTTGGCACAGAATTGAGGTGCCAGATAGTTAAAATCTTATAATATCAACAGCTAATATTTATTAAGTGCTTACTCTGTGCCAGACACTTTTATATGTAGGTTGCCATTTAATCCTTATAGCAACTCTTTGAAGGAATTCTTGATATATTTCCAGTTTTTAAGATGAAGAAACCAAGGCACAGAGAGGTTAAGTAATTTGACCATGGTCACAAAGGTAGAATTAGGATTTGAACACAGATGATCTTACTTTAGAGGGTGTGTTCTTAATAGTTACTCTATCTACTTCTTTTCCTAGGACTGTCAGCTTCCAAAACAGATTATTCTCCTCTTTTTAGACTACTAAATCATTGTTTATATATTATTACAAATAGTTATTAGTCTGGTTGACTTTTTCAGCCTATAATTACATATTCCAATTTTACAGCTGTAGGTACCTGCAGTACAAAAACACAGAAGAGTGCTTGTTTCCACCTGTATTGTTTACTTCTCTAGATATAAATTATCAATCACACATTTCAAAATTTTTATCTAGTGTAATTTATTATTATTTGTCACACCTGGCAATAGTGAAGATTTAGGATCTTATATAATGGACTGTTTGCGTTAAAATCATCTTTCCTCTAACTACATTCTTTTGTATCTATTCCTTAGTATCTATTCAACATGATATGTGAAAGAATACTGAGAATCCCCTCTGGAATAAGAAGTGTGTTCTGTAGTTACCCTTATTACTCATTCTAAGCTTATCTATTTTACTTTGCAGCCCTGTGTAACCTTCAGCCTTTGGAAGCCCTATTCGTTATTTTGCGAGAATCTGCTCCCAAAGTCAAATCCAGCGGATGGTAAAGATGAATGACTTAATCTCTTAAACACATTAACCTGACATTTTTATGTAGCAAAGAATTCATTTGGTCAGTCCTGCTTCAACATCCTTATTGGACAATATTTCCTAAAAACCAATACCTTAAGTAAGGGAGTCTAAATGACTAGTGTTCATTAAGAGCTAGCTAGCCAATCAGAAATAATACTCTCTGTAGTATACTGTGATGACATTACTGTCTTGGCATTAGTGACATATTCAGTTATTTCTTCAGTAATGGGATGGACTAATGGAAGCCATTTGAGAAGTTTCTCACTGAGCTCAGATAGGCAGTCAGTGATTGTGATATATAGCTCAGTCGTTTGACCCATTAAACTAAACATCCAAAGACCTAGAAAAGAGGACTTGTTCTCTCAGCGTGCTACAGCCCAACTAAACTTGGGAATCTTTCTTCCTGAAGCTTTTTGATCTAGTACCTGAAGCTCTTGCTTGTTCTTAGTATTTATTGCTTTCCTGGTAGAAGTGGTTACTACGATTTGATTGCAGACATTCTTCCTTGTGATTAAATTTAACCCTTCCCACAGATTCAGGCTTTCTGGTCACATCTGTTTCTGTGGGCCATTTTATAAGATTAATTAGTCATGGTACTATTAACACCCTTTTCTGGATCATTACATTGGCACCTTTATAGCTTAAAGTGCATATAGTCAAGTGAAACACTCAGGCTTCAAAGTATGACTACTGTGGGATGACCAATCTAGTCTCATGCTCTACATAAGTCACATCAACCACTTAATTGCCTTCACACCACTTGACTTTTTATCATGTACATACTTCCGAACTCATTGAAGTTTCTACTATTATTTGGGTAGAAAATGCCATTGACTCTGGCCTCTTCAGAGGTTTGAATGGCATTGCTGTGTAATGTATATTGTCAAGCTGCAGAATATTTGGCTATTGAAAAGACTATTAATAGATAGAGACAACTCTCTTCAAAAATACAACCTTCAGAGTGGCATGTGGGTGGAGGTGGGAGGAGGTGTGGCAGGCCTGAGAATGCTCTTTTATCTCTTTGACTCATTTCTTTTAGGTCCCGCAAGTTCCATAATTTCATGGAAAAGTGCATGATAAAAAATTTCTTATTTCGTCCTACTTCTGCAAACATGCTTCATCACCCATTTATTCGGAATATAAAAAATGAAGGGCATGTTGTTGAATCATTAAAGAAGCACCTTACTGGAATCATTAAAAAGAGACAGAAAAAAGGTAGAATATGTGAATCTTCATTTTACTGGAATAAATATTCAAATGAGAGCAAAATTTATTAAATTTTTTCAGGAAAAAATATTTAAGAATTAGGTTGAAAGTAAAAATTCTGAGACCACTGATATTTAGTTTTTCCACTAATATGCCATATGCATTTAATTCATTATCTCTTACCTGATCATATATATATATAGATAAGATTATAATTTTTTGTCAGTTACAACTGGCACGTGTTCATATTTACAAAGATTTTGAAGGCCTCCAGAAGAATTTTGTGATATTCCAATTTCATTTTAAGAAAACTCCTAACTGAAGAAATAAAATTTAAAAAAAATAACAAAATCTATATCTTATTGTTCTTTTTTGGCTAATATGTTAATTAACTCCAATGAGATAAATAGATTTGTAATTATCCATTTACTGACTACTAATTTTGAAGTAATATCAGTGTACCATACAAAGTTGATTTTATGTACGAATCTCCAACTTTAAGATGAAATTAAAGGAACACATTTATGCAAATAAAAGTAAGCTTCTAGAATTTAATGTCAAAAATGGCAGGATGAATGTTCATCAAATCCAGAGGAAATTACTTAGGAAGTTCTAACTTTATAGGTTGTATACCATATTCCGCATTTAACTTAGGGCACCATAGGCAGGGTTGAGTGGTAATGGAATAGCAAGGGGGGAGCCTGAAAAAGATAGCAGGCATTCTCAGATTCACTCTAAGATTGATTGCAACGAGCTCCTTCCATCTACATAAATATACATATCTTATTTTGGAGTGAGAAGCAGAAGGAATTAATTTATTTACCCATGGTGGAGAATTTATTGGACCAGCATCACAGAAGCCGACCAGTCACAAATGGATACAGGAAGACCACACATCTAGTTGAGAATTCGCTAATTACCAGAGCTGCAAGATTTTCAAAATGTAACCTGCAGGAAAAGACACGATTATATGGAGATTACATGGAAGATGTAAATATAGTTGTCCTAAACTCTTTTTTTTAATGTCTTTATTGGAGTATCATTGCTTTAAAATGTTCTGGTAGTTTCTTCTATATAACAAAGTGAATCAGCTATATGTAGACTTATATCCCCATATCCCCTCCCTCTTGTGTCTCCCTCCCTCCCACCCTCCCTATCCCACCCTTCTAGGTGATCACAAAGCACCGAGCTGATCTCCCTGTGCTATGGGGCTGCTTCCCACTAGCTATCTAATTGACATTTGATAGTGTATATATGTCAATGCTATTCTCTGACTTCGTCCCAGCTTACTCTTCCCCCTCCCTGTGTCCTCAAATCCATTCTCTATGTCTGCATCTTTATTCCTGTCCTAACTCTAGGTTCTTAAGACCCTTTTTTTTTTTCAGATTCCATATATATGGGTTAGCATACGGTATTTGTTTTTCTCTTTCTGACTTACTTCACTCTGTATGACAGTCTCTAGGTCCATCCACCTCATTACAAATAACTCAATTTCGTATATTTTTATGGCTCAGTAATATTGCATTGTATATATGTGCCACATCTTCTTTATCCATTCACCTGTCGATGGACACTTAGGTTGCTTCCATGTCCTGGCTATTGTAAATAGAGCTGCAGTGAACATTGTGGTCCATGACTCTTTTTGAATTATGGTTTTCTCAGGGTATGTGCCCAGTAGTGGAATTGCTGGGTCGTATGGTAGTTCTACTTTTAGATTTTTAAGGAACCTCCATACTGTTCTCCACCAACAGTGCAAGAGTGTTCCTTGCTGGTTTCCTCTCCAGCATTTATTGTTTGTAGATTTGTTGATGATGGCCATTCTGACCGGTGTGAGGTGATACTTCACTGTAGTTTTGATTTGCATTTCTCTAAGGATTAGTGATGTTGAGCATCCTTTCATGTGTTTGTTGGCAATCTGTATATCTTCTTTGGAGAAATGTCTATTTAGGTCTTCTGCCCATTTTTGGATTGGGTTGTTTGTTTTTTTCATATTGAGCTGCATGAGCTGCCTGTATATTTAGGAGATTAATCCTTTGTCAGTTGCTTCATTTGCAAATATATTCTCCCATTCTGAGGCCTGTCTTTTCGTCTTGTTTATGGCTTCCTTTGTTATACAAATCTTTTACATTCATTACGTCCCATTTGTTTATTTTTCTTTTTATTTCCATTTCTCCAGGAAGTGGGTCAAAAAGGGTCTTGCTGTGATTTATGTCATAGAGTGTTCTGCCTATGTTTTCCTCTAAGAGTTTTATAGTGTCTGGCCTTACATTTAGGTCTTTAATCCATTTTATTTTTGTGCATCATGTTAGGGAGTGTTCTAATTTCATTCTTTTACATGTAGCTGTCCAGTTTTCCCAGCACACTTACTTAAGAGGCTGTCTTTTCTCCATTGTATATTCTTGCCTCCTTTATCAAACATAAGGTGACCATATGTGTGGGGGTTTACCTCTTGGCTTTCTATCCTGTTCGATTGATCTATATTTCTGTTTTTGTGCCAGTACCATACTGTCTTCATTACTGTAACTTTGTAGTATAGTCTGAAGTCTGGGAGCTTGACTCCTCCAGCTCTATTTTTCTTTCTCAAGATTACTTTAGCTATTTGGGCTCTTTTTGGTTTCCATACAATTTGTGAAAATTTTTGTTCTAGTTCTATGAAAAATGCCATTGGTAGTTTGATAGGGATTGCACTGAATCTGTAGATTGCTTTGGGTAGTTTAGTCATTTTCACAATTTTGATTCTTCCAATCCAAGAACATGGTATATCTCTCCATCTGTTTGTATCGTCTTTAATTTCTTTCATCAGTGTCTTATAATTTTCTGCATACAGGTCTTTTGTCTTCTTAGGTAGGTTTATTCCTAGGTATTTTATTCTTTTTGTTGCAATGGTAAATGAGAGTGTTTCCTTAATTTCTCTTTCAGAGTTTTTATCATTAGTGTATAGGAATGCAAGAGATTTCTGTGCATTAATTCTGTATCCTGCTACTTTACCAAATTCATTGATTAGCTCTAGTGGTTTTCTGGTAGAGTCTTTAGGACTGTCTGTGTATAGTATCATGTCATCTGCAAAGAGTAACAGCTTTACTTCTTCTTTTCTGATTTGAATTCATTTTATTTATTTTCTTGTCTGATTTCTGTGGCTAAAACTTCCAAAACTATGTTGAATAATAGTGGTGATAGTGGGAAACCTTGTCTTGTTCCTGATCTTAGTGGAAATGGTTTCAGTTTTTCACCATTGAGAACTATGTTGGCTGTGGGTTTGTCATATATGGCCTTTATTATGTTGAGGTAAGTTTTCTCTCTGACTACTTTCTGGAGGATTTTTATCTTAAATGTTGTTGAATTTTGTCAAAAACTTTTTTGCATCTATTGAGATGATCATATGGTTTTTATCCTTCAATTTTTTAATATGGTGTTTCACATTGATTGATTTGCATATATTGAAGAATCCTTGCATGCTTGGGATAAACCCTACTTGATCATCATGTATGATACTTTTAATGTACTGTTGGATTCTGTTTGCTAGTATTTTGTTGAGGATTTGTGCATCTATGTTCATCAGTGATATTGGCCTGTAGTTTTCTTTCTTTGTTTGTGACATCTTTGTCTGGTTTTGGTATCAGGGTGATGGTGGCCTCATAGAATGAATTTGGGAGTGTTCCTCCCTCTTCTATATTTTGGAAGCGTTTGAGAAAGATAGGTGTTAGCTCTTCTCTAAATGTTTGATAGAAGTTGCCTTTGAAGCCATCTGGTCCTTGGCTTTTGTTGGAAGATATGTAATCACAGTTTCAATTTCAGTGCTTGTGATTGGTCTGTTTATATTTTCTATTTCTTCCTGGTTCAGGCTCGGGAGGTTGTGCTTTTCTAGGAATTTGTCCATTTCTTCCAGGTTGTCCATATTTTTTGGCATATAACTGCTTGTGTTAATCTCTCATGATCCTTTGTATTTCTGCAGTGTCTGTTGTTATTTCTCCAGTGTCATTTCTAATTCTGTTAATTTTTGTCTTCTCCCTTTTTTTCTTGATGAGTCTTACTAGTGGTTTTTCAGTTTTGTTTGTCTTCTCAAAGAACCAGCTTTTAGTTTTATTGATCTTTGCTATCATTTTCTTAATTTGTTTATCATTTATTTCTGATCTGATCTTTATGATTTCTTTCCTTCTGCTAACTTTGGGTTGTTTTTTTGTTGTTTTTGCTGTTCTTTCAGTAATTGCTTTTGGTGTAAGGTTGGGTTGTTTCTTTGAGATTTTTCTCATTTCTTGAGGTAGGTTTTTATTGCTATAAACTTCCCTCTTAGAATTGCTTTTGCTGCATCCCATAGGTTTTGGGTTACTGTGTTGTCATTTTCATCTGTTTTTAGGTATTTTTTGATTTCCTCTTTGGTTTCTTCAAGTGATCTCTTGGTTATTTAGTAGCATATTGTGTAGCCTCCATGTGTTTGAATTTTTTACAGATTCTTTCCTGTAATGGATATCTAGTTTCATAGCGTTGTGGTTGGAAAAGATACTTGATACAATTTCAAGTTTCGTAAATTTATCAAGGCTTCATTTGTGACCCAAGATATGATCTATCCCAGAGAATGTTCCATGAGCACTTGAGAAAAATGTGTATTCTGTTGTTTTTGGATGGAATGTCCTATAAAATCAATTAAGTCCACCTTGTCTAGTGTATCATTTAAAGCCTGTGTTTCCTTATTTAGATTCATTTGGATGATCTGTCCATTGGTGAAAGTGGGGTGTTAATGTCCCCTACTCTGATTGTGTTACTGTCAATTTCCCCTTTTATGGCTGTTAGTATTAGCCTTATGCATTGAGGTGCTTCTATGTTGGGTGCATAAATATTTACCATTGTTATATCTTCTTCTTGGATTGATCCCTTGATCATTATGTAGTGTCCTTCTTTGTCGCTTGCAATAGTCTTTATTTTAAATTCTATTTCATCTGATATGAGAATTGATACTCCAGCTTTCTTTTGATTTCCATTTGCATGGAATATCTTTTTCCATCCCCTCATTTTCAGTCTATATTTGTCCCTAAGTCTGAAGTAGTTCTCTTGTAGACAGCATATGCACAGGTCTTTTCTTTGTATCCATTCATCCAGTGTGTGTCTTTTGGTTGGATCATTTAACCCATTTACGTTTAAGGTAATTATTGATATATATGTTTCTATTAACATTTTCTTAATTGTTTTGTGTTTGTTTCTGTAGGTCTTTTCCTTCTCTTGTGTTTCCTGCCTAGAGAAGTTGCTTTAGCATTTGTTGTAGAACTGGTTTGGTGGTGCTGAATTCTCTTAACTTTTGCTTGTCTGTAAGGTTTTAATTTCCTGTTGAATCTGAATGAGATCCTTGCTGGGGAGAGTAATCTTGGTTGCATGTTTTTCCCTTTTATCACTTTAAATATGTCCTGCCACTCCCTTCGGGCTTGTAGAGTTTCTGATGAAAGATCAGATGTTAACCATATAGGGATCCCTTGTATGTTATTTGTTGCTTTTCCCTTGCTGCGTTTATTTTTTTTTTGTATTTAATTTTTGATAGTTTGACTAATATGTGTCTTGACGAGTTTCACCTTGGATTTATCCTGTATGGGACTCTCTGTGCTTGTGGACTTGATTGACTATTTCCTTTCCCATATTAGGGAAGTTTTCAAGTATAATCTCAAATATTTTCTCAGTGCCTTTTTTTCTCTCTTCTTCTTTTGGAACCCCTATAATTCGAATGTTGGTGTGTTTGATGTTGTCCCAGAAGTCTCTGAGACTGTCCTCAATTCTTTTCATCCTTTTTTCTTTATCCTGCTCTGCAGTGGTCATTTCCACTATTTTATCTTCCAGGTCCCTTATCCATTCTTCTGCCTCAGTTTTTCTGCTATTGATTCCTTATAGAGAATTTTTAATTTCATTTATTGTGTTGTTCATCACTGTTTGCTTGCTCTTTAGGTCTTCTAGGTCCTTTTTAAATGTTTTTTGTGTATTTTTTTTTCATGGTTTCTAAAAATTTATTTCAGTTTTCAGTATTTAAACTAGACTTTGTGTAAACCCTCCCCAACCTGCTCTTAATGAGTTTGGATTGTTTACATCTCAATGCATAGACTTGATTTCCCCTGAGCATAAGCAGGTACAGAACTTATTCTCATTCTCTCAGAATAAAGGTAAAATTAGAGATAATGCATGGTGAGGTTAAACTCTGCTTCATTTAACAACCATATAATAATATTTATACTTGAATATGAATATATCACATTGACACCTGCTACATATTATATTTTATGAATTAATGTAAAATATGCATTATGGTTAATTCTTACCTGCACATTCATTCCCTGGTTTCTTTTTTTTTTTTTACATCTTTATTAGAGTATAATTGCTTTACAATCGTGTGTTAGTTTCTTCTTTATAACAAAGTGAATCAGTTATACAAATACATATGTTCCCATATCTCTTCCGTTTTGCATCTCCCTCCCTCCCACACTCCCTATCCCACCCCTCCAGGCAGTCACAAAGCACCTAGCTGATTTTCCTGTGCTATGCAGCTGCTTCCCACTAGGTATCTACCTTATATTTGGTACTGTATATATGTCCATGCCTTTCTCTTGCTTTGTCACAGCTTGTCTTTCCCCCTCCCATATCCTCAAGTCCATTCTCTAGTAGGTCTGTGTCTTTATTCCTGTCTTACCCCTAGGTTCTTCATGACTTTTTTTTTCTTAAATTCCATATATATGTGTTAGCATACGGTATTTGTCTTTCCCTTTCTGACTGACTTCACTCTGTGTGACAGACTCTAGGTCTATCCACCTCATTACAAATAGCTCAATTTTGTTTCTTTTTATGGCTGAGTAATATTCCATTGTATATATGTGCCACATCTTCTTTATCCATTCATCTGATGATGGACACTTAGGTTGTTTCCATCTCCGGGCTATTGTAAATAGAGCTGCAATGAACATTTTGGTACATGACTCTTTTTGAATTATGGTTTTCTCACGGTATATGCCCAGTAGTGGGATTGCTGGGTCATATGGTAGTTCTATTTGTAGTTTTGTAAGGAACCCCATACTGTTGTCCATAGTGCCTGTACCAATTCACATTCCCACCAGCAGTGCAAGAGTGTTCCCTTTTCTCCACACCCACTCCAGCACTTATTGTTTCTAGATTTTTTTGATGATGGCCATTCTGACTGGTGTGAGATGGTATCTCATTGTAGTTTTGATTTGCATTTCTCTAATGATTAAAGATGTCGAGAATTCTTTCATGTGTTTGTTGGCAGTCTGTATATCTTCTTTGGAGAAATGTCTATTTAGGTCTGCTCATTTTTGGATTAGGTTGTTTGTTTTCTTGTTATTGAGCTGCTTATAAATTTTGGAGATTAATCCTTTGTCAGTTGCTTCATTGGTAAATATTTTCTCCCAGTCTGACGGTTGTCTTTTGGTCTTGTTTATGGTTTCCTTTGCTGTGCAAAAGCTTTGAAGTTTCATTAGGTCCCATTTGTTTATTTTTGTTTTTATTTCCATTTCTCTAGGAGGTGAGTGAAAAAAGACCTTGCTGTGTTTTATGTCATAGAGTGTTCTGCCTATATTTTACTCTAAGAGTTTGATAGTTTCTGGCCTTACATTTAGGTCTTTAATCCATTTTGAGCTTATTTTTGTGTATGGTGTTAGGGAGTGATCTAATCTCATACTTTTACATGTACCTGTCCAGTTTTCTCAGCACCACTTACTGAAGAGGCTGTCCATTCTCCAATGTACATTCCTGCCAACTTTATCAAAGATAAGATAACCATATGTGCGTGGGTTTATCTCTGGGCTTTCTATCCTGTTCCATTGATCTATCTTTCTGTTTTTGTGCCAGTACCATACTGTCTTGATTACTGTAGCTTTGTAGTATAGTCTGAAGTCAGGGAGCCTGATTCCTCCAGCTCCATTTTTTGTTCTCAAGATTGCTTTGGCTATTCGGGGTCTTTTGTGTTTCCATACAAATTGTGAAATTTTTTGTTCTAGTTCTGTGAAAAATGCCAGTGGTAGTTTGATAGGGATTGCATTGAATCTATAGATTGCTTTGGGAAGTAGAGTCATTTTCACAATGTTGATTCTTCCAATCCAAGAACATGGTATATCTCTCCATCTGTTTGTATCATCTTTAATTTCTTTCATCAGTGTCTTATAATTTTCTGCATACAGGTCTTTTGTCTCCTTAGGTAGGTTTATTCCTAGATATTTTATTCTTTTTGTTGCAATGGTAAATGGGAGTGTTTTCTTGATTTCACTTTCAGATTTTTCATCATTAGTATATAGGAATGCCAGAGATTTCTGTGCATTAATTTTGTATCCTGCTACTTTACCAAATTCATTGATTAGCTCTGTAGTTTTATGGTAGCGTATTAGGATTCTCTATGTATAGCACCATGTCATCTGCAAAGAGTGACAGCTTTACTTCTTCTTTTCCAATTTGAATTCCATTTATTTATTTTTCTTCTCTGATTGTTGTGGCTAAAACTTCCAAAACTATGTTGAATAAGAGTGGTGAGAGTGGGCAACCTTATCTTGTTCCTGATCTTAGTGGAAATGCTTTCAGTTTTTCACCATTGAGGACGATGTTGGCTGTGGGTTTGTAATATATGGCCTTCATTATGTTGAGGATAGATTCCTCTATGCCTACTTTCTGGAGGTTTTTCATCATAAATGGGTGTTGAATTTTGTAGAAAGCTTTCTCTGCATCTGTTGAGATGATCATATGCTTTTCTCTTTCAATTTGTTAATATTGTATATCACATTAATTGATTTGCATATATTGAGGAATCTTTGCATCCCTGCAATAACCCCCACTTGATCATGGTGTATGATCCTTTTAATGTGCTGTTGGATTCTGTTTGCTAGTATTTTGTTGAGGATATTTGCGTCTATGTTCATCAGTGATATTGGCCTGTAGTTTTCTTTCTTTGTGACTTCCTTGTCTGGTTTTGGTATCAAAGTGATGGTGGCCTCATAGAATGAGTTTGAGAGTGTTCCTCCCTCTGCTATATTTTGGGTGAGCTAGAGAAGGATAGGTGTTAGCTCTTCTCTAAATGTTTGATAGAATTCACCTGTGAAGCCATCTGGTCCTGAGCTTTGTTTTATTGGAAGATTTTTAATCACAGTTTCAATTTCAGTGCTTGTGACTGGTCTGTTCATATTTTCTATTTTTTCCTGATTTTGTCTTGGCAGGTTGTGCATTTCTAAGAATTTGTCCATTTCTTCCAGATTGTCCATTTTATTGGCATAGAGTTGCTTGTAGTAATCCCTCATGATCTTTTATATTTCTGCAGTGTCAGTTGTTACTTCTCCTTTTACATTTCTAATTCTATTGATTTGAGTCTTCTCCCTTTTTTTCTTGATGAGTCTGACTAATGGTTTATCAATTTCGTTTATCTTCTCAACGAACCAGCTTTTAGTTTTATTGATCTTTGTTATCATTTCCTTCATTCCTTTTTCATTTATTTCTGATCTGATTTTTATGATTTCTTTCCTTCTGCTAACTTTGGGGCTTTTTTGTCCTTCTTTCTCTAATTGTTTAGGTGCAAGTTTAGGTTGTTTATTCAAGATGTTTCCTGTTTCTTAAGGAAGGATTGTATTGCTATAAACTTCCCTCTTAGAACTGCTTTTGCTGCATCCCATAGGTTTTGGGTCCTCGTGTCTCCATCATCATTTGTTTCTAGGTACTTTTTAATTTCCGCTTTGATGTCTTCAGTGATCACTTCATTATTAAGTAGTGTATTGTTTAGCCTCCATGTGTTTGTATTTTTTACAGATCTTTTCCTGTAATTGATATCTAGTCTGATAGCGTTGTGGATGGAAAAGATACTTGATATATTTTCAATTTTCTTAAATTTACCAAGGCTTGATTTGTGACCCAAGATATGATCTATCCTGGAGAATGTTTCATGAGCACTTGAGAAAAATATGCATTCTGTTGTTTTTGGATGGAATGTCCTATAATTATCAATTAAGTCCATCTTGTTTAATGTATCATTTAAAGCTTGTGCTTCCTTATTTATTTTCATTTTGGATGATCTGTCCATTGGTGAAAGTGGGGTGTTGAAGTCCCCAACTATGAATGTGTTACTGTCGATTTCCCCTTTTATGGCTGCTAGTTTTTGCCTTATGTATCGAGGTGCTCCTATGTTGGGTGCATAAATATTTACAATTGTTATATCTTCTTCTTGGATCGATCCCTTGTTCATTATGTAGTGTCCTTCTTTGTCTCTTCTGATAGTCCTTATTTTAAAGTCTATTTTGTCTGATATGAGAAGTGCTACTCCAGCTTTCTTTTGGTTTCCCTTTGCATGGAATATCTTTTTCCATCCCCTTACTTTCAGTCTGTATGTGTCTCTAGGTCTGAAGTGGGTCTCTTGTAGATAGCATGTATATGGGTCTTGTTTTTGTATCCATTCAGCCAATCTGTGTCTTTTGGTGGGAGCATTTAGTCCATTTACATTTAAGGTAATTACCGATATGTATGTTCCTATTCCCATTTTCTAAATTGTTTTCGGTTCGTTATTACAGGACTTTTCCTTCTTTTGTGTTTTTGTCTAGAGAAGTTCCTTTAGCATTTGTTGTAAAGCTGGTTTGGTGGGGCTGAACTCTCTCAGCTTTTGCTTGTCTGTAAAGGTTTTAATTTCTCCATCAAATCTGAATGAGATCCTTGATGGGTAGAGTAATCTTGGTTGCAGGTTCTTCTTCTTCATCACTTTCAGTATGTCCTGCCAATCCCTTCTGGCTTGTAGAGTTTCTGCTGAGAGATCAGCTGTTAACCTTATGGGGATTCCCTTGTGTGTTATTTGTTGTTTTTCCCTTGCTGCTTTTAATATGCTTTCTCTGTATTTAGTTTTTGACAGTTTGACTAATATGTGTCTTGGCGTATTTCTCCTTGAATTTATCCTGTATGGGACTCTCTGTGCTTCCTGGACTTCATTAACTTTTTCCTTTCCCATATTAGGGAAGTTTTCAACTATAATCTCTTCAAATATTTTCAGTCCCTTTCTTTTTCTCTTCTTCTTCTGGAACCCCTATAATTCGAATGTTGGTGCATTTAATGCTGTCCCAGAGGTCTCTGAGACTGTCCTCAGTTCTTTTCATTCTTTTTTCTTTATTCTGCTCTGCAGTAGTTATTTCCACTGTTTTATCTTCCAGGTCACTTATCCATTCTTTTGCCTCCTTTATTCTGCTATTGATCCCATCTAGAGTATTTTTCATTTCATTTACTGTGTTGTTCATCATTTTGTCTGTTTCATCTTTATTTCTTCTAGGTCCTTGTTAACTGCTTCTTGCATTTTGTCCATTCTATTTCCAAGATTTTGGATCATCTTTACTATCATTATTCTGAACTCTTTTTCAGGTAGACTGCCTATTTCCTCTTCATTTGTTAGGTCTGGTGGGTTTTTATCTTGCTCCTTCATCTGCTGTGTGTTTTTCTGTCTTCTCATTTTGCTTATCTTACTGTGATTGGGTTCACCTTTTTGCAGGCTGCAAGTTCGTAGCTCCCGTTGTTTTTGATGTCTGTCTCCAGTGGCTAAGGTTGGTTCAGTGGGTTGTGTAGGCTTCCTGGTGGAGGGGACTAGTGCCTGTGTTGTGGTGTATGAGGCTAGATCTTGTCTCTCTAGTGGGCAGGTCCACGTCTGGTGGTGTGTTTTGGGGTGTCTGTGGACTTATTATGATTTTAGGCAGCCTCTCTGCTAGTGGGTGGGGTTGTGTTCCTGTTTTGCTATATGGTTGGCATAGGTTGTCCAGCACTGTAGCTTGCTGGTCGTTGAGTGAAGCTGGGTGCTGGTGTTGAGATGGAGATCTCTGGGAGATTTTCGCCGTTTGATATTATGTGGGGCTGGGAGGTCTCTTGTGGACCAGTGTCCTGAAGTTGGCTCTGCCACCCAGAGGCAGAGTCCTGACTCCTGGCTGGAGCAGCAAGAGCCTTTCATCCACTCGGCTCAGAATAAAAGGGAGAGAACGTAGAGAGAATTAGTAGAAGTAGGAAGAAAGAAAGAAAGAAAGAAAGAAAGGAGGGAAGGAAGGAAGGAAGGAACGAGGGAAGGAAGAAAAGAAGGAAAGAAGGCAAGAAGGAAAGAAAGGAGGGAGGGAGGGAGGAAGGAAGGAAGGAAGGAAAGAGGGAAGGAAGGAATAAATACAGAAAGAAAGAAGATACAGTAAAATAAAATAAAGTATAATAAAGTTATTGAATTAAAAAATAATTATTTAGAGAAAAAAAAGGGACGGATAGAACCTTAGGACAAATGGTGGAGCAAAGTTATAGAGACAAAATCTTACACAGACGCATACACATACACCCTCACCAAAAGAGGTAAAGGGGAAAAAGTCATAAAACTTCCTCTCCAAGTCCACCTCCTCAATTTGGGATGATTCGTTGTCTAAAGGAGGGAAGGAAGGAAAAGAAGATTGAAAGAAGGTAAAGTATAATAGAGTTATTTAAATTAAAATTAATTATTAAGAAAAAATTTAAAAAACACAATGGACGGATAGAACACTAGGACAAATGGTGGAAGCAAAGCTATACAGACAAGATCTCACACAGAAGCATACACATACACATTCACAAAAAGAGGAAAAGGGGAAAAAATCATAG
>NW_006789243.1:508386-509997 GCF_000442215.2 Lipotes vexillifer
CGTCTCTGAGGTCCGTGCTTTTAGCCGCGGCTCGCGCCCGTTTCTGGAGTTCCTTTAAGCAGCGCTCTTAAAACCCCTCTCCTCGCGCACCAGGGAACAAAGAAGGAAGAAAAAGTCTCTTGCCTCCTCAGCAGGTGCAGACTTCCCCGGACTCCCTCCTGGCTAGTCGTGGCGCACTAACCCCTTCGGGCTATGTTCAAGCCACCAACCCTGAGCTCCGACCAAAACCTGAGCCTCGGCTCGCAGCCCCGCCCGCCCCGGCGGGCGAGCACACAAGCCTCTCGGGCTGGTGAGTGCCGGTCGGCACCGATCCTCTGTGCGGGAATCTCTCCGCTCTGCCCTCCGCACCCCCGTTGCTGCGCTCTCCTCTGCGGCTCCGAAGCTCCCCGCTCCGCCTCCCGCAATCTCTGCCTGCGAAGGGGCTTCCTAGTGTATGGAAACCTTTCCTCCTTCACAGCTCCCTCCCAGTGGTGTAGGTCCCATCCCTATCCTTTTGTGTCTGTTTATTTTTTCTTTTGCCCTACCCATGTACGTGGGGAATTTCTTGCCTTTTGGGAGGTCTGAGGTCTTCTGCCAACGTTCAGTATGTGTTCTGTAGGAGTTGTTCCACGTGTAGATCTATTTCTGGTGTATCTGTGGGGAGGAAGGTGATCTCCGCATGTTACTCTTCCGCCATCTTCCACTCGTCCTCTCTTGTATATTTTATTTCCAAGATTTTGGATCATCTTTACTATCATTATTCTGAATTCTTTTTCAGGTAGACTGCCTATTTCCTCTTCATTTGTTTGGTCTGGTGGATTTTTACCTTGCTCCTTCATCTGCTGTGTATTTCTCTGTCTTCTCATTTTGCCCAACTTACTGTGTTTGGGGTCTCGTTTTCACAGGCTACAGGTTCATAGTTCCCGTTGTTTTTGGTGTCTGCCCCCAGTGGGTGTGGTTGGTTCAGTGGGCTGTGTAGGCTTCCTGGTGGAGGGGACTGGTGCCTGTGTTCTGGTGGATGAGGCTGGGTATTGTCTTTCAGGTGGGCAGGGCCACGTCTGGTGGTGTGTTTTGGGATGTCTGTGAAGTTATTATGATTTTGGGCAGCTTCTCTGCTAATGGCTGGTGTTGTGTTCCTGTCTTGCTAGTTGTTTGGCATGGGGCGTCCAGCACTGGAGCTTGCTGGCTGTTGGGTGGAGCTGGGTCTTAGCGTTGAGATGGAGATCTCTGGGAGAGCTTTCACTGATTGATATTACGTTGGGCCGGGAGGTCTCTAGTTGTCCAATGTCCTGAACTCAGCTCTCCCACTCAGAGCCTCAGGCCTGACGCCATGGAGCCACATGGAATTATTTAGATAGTGGTCCTTGGCAAGCGAAACCACAAGATAGGAGGTTTGTGCTATACCTGGTCCTGCTGAGCAATTTTCAGACTTTAGCTCATTTTGGTGACAGGGCGACTGGTTCAGTGATGTGAGGCAGGTTGGGTCCATGAGACAGGTGGTACTCAGCCGGTGCACGGCCTGAGGGGCCCAGTCAAAGCCCTCAGGGAAGGCCAACAGTGACCAGGACCCCCACCTCCTGCTGCTGCGGCCTCTTTGGGATCTCCCTCCTGGTGTCAAGTATCTCTCATTCC
>NW_006789243.1:510007-513914 GCF_000442215.2 Lipotes vexillifer
GGCAGCTATGCCTTTACCCTGAGCTTCTTCATGAGGCTAGCAGTCCCTGAGGCGATGCATGAAAGGTGGGGGCTGCATTCCCAAACTCTTTAATATAGGAAATTCAAAAGAAAAGTCTTTTATTTTTAAGCTTCTATATTTCAGTACTGCACAGCTGACAGGAAAGATGCCAAACATTTTCAGTGTGTCAAGTGTAAAACCCAGAATTTAGATTTTTACCTTCTCATTGAAAGGACAAAAGATAGGTGTGAGCCCAAGCCATAAAGTCCTTAAATCCAGAGTACACACCTGTAAGCCATGCTCACCAACCATCTAGTTTCTCTTGGCCCTTTCTCTTTTTACCTTTCTCAATTTTTCTTCTTTAGAATTGCAGCAATCAGATTGCTAAATATTTTTTCCTATGCTGAGAGAAATTAGTCTCTATGGAATAGATGCACCGTGCTGCAGAAGTAGGCCTAGGAACAAGGATATTGTCTACATCACCAACTAGGTGTTATATGCAGGGTTACAGTCCTCTTGTCCTTATAAATTCACTCAGCTTCCTGAGCAGTAAAGGGTGCACATTGACTAAGGTGGATTATCTTAATCTCTGTTGACTGTTATGCATTTTTTTCCTCTTTCATAAAAAGGAATACCTCTGATCTTTGAAAGAGAAGAAGCTCTTAAGGAGCAGTATACCATGAGAAGATTCAGGTGCGTTAGACATATTACATATATAATTTGATGTTAGCAATTCATGTAAGATAGTTGATTCCATACTGTTGTATGTGACTCAGAAAACTTAATCCTTTCTGATAAAATAAAAACAGATCTGTATTTGCAAGAGATATTTGAGTGGAAATGTTGAGGAAAAGTGTTTATTACTACCCAAAGAGTCCTTAATTTCTGGTAATAGAATGATCAAGTATATTATCAGACCATTAGTACTGAATATATTAGTAATGCAAAGACTTTCAGACATTACAGGAATGATTCAAGAAAGATTTACTGAAAATACCTTTATTGCAGAAAATGTTCATCTTTTAAAATAAAAGCATTTCCCCTGAATGACTTCACTCTACTGACAACTCTAATTGTGCAGCATTCATTTGTATGTTTATTTCTAGGGGACCTTCTTGTACTCATGAGCTTCTGAGATTGCCTACCAGCAGTAGATGCAGACCACTTAGAGTCCTGCATGGAGAACCCTCTCAGCCAAGGTGGTTACCTGATCGAGAAGAGCCACAGGTTCAGGCCCTTCAGCATCTCCAGGGAGCAGCCAGGGTGTTCATGCCACTACAGGCTCATGACAGTGCACCTAGGCCTCTACAGGGGCAAGCCCAGGCACCTCAGCGACTACAGGGGGCAGCTCGGGTGTTCATGCCACTACAGGCTCAGGTTAAGGCTAAGGCATCCAAGCCCCTACAGATGCAGATGAAGGCACCTCCACGACTACAGAGGACAGCCTGGATGCTTATGCCACTACAGGCTCAGGTTAAAGCCCCTAGGCCTCTAAAGGTACAGGCCCAGGTACCCAAAGAGCAGCAGGCTCAGGCCCAGCCCCAGGCCTCAGGAGAGCCGCAGGATCTGGACCAGGTACCAGAGGAAGTTCAAGGGCAAGATCAGGTACCTGAACAACAGCAAAGGCAGGGCCAGGTCCCTGAACAACAGCAGAGACAGAACCAGGTACCTGAACAGCAGCTGGAGCAGAACGGGGTACCCGAGCAGCCAGAGGTACAGGAACAGGCTGCTGAGCCTACACAGGCAGAGACAGAAGCAGAGGAACCTGAGTCATTACGAGTACATGCCCAGGTATTCCTGCCCCTACTGTCACAGAACCACCACGTGCTGTTGCCACTACATTTGGATACTCAGGTGCTCATTCCAGTAGAGGGGCAAAATGAAAGGTCACCTCAAGCACAGGCCTGGGCACTAGAGCCCACGCCGGCAGTTGGCTCTGTTCAAGCACTGATAGAGGGACTATCAAGAGACTTACTTCGAGCACCAAACTCACATAACTCAAAGCCACTTGGTCTACTGCAAACCCTGATGGAAAACCTGTCATCAGACGTGTTTTACTCTCAACCAGAACAAGCACGGAAGAAAAAATCAAAAGTTTCTAGTCTAAGGCAGGCATTGGCAAAAAGACTATCACCAAAGAGGTTCCGGGCAAAGTTGTCACGCAGACCTGAAGAGTTTGAGCTATCAGATTTAGAAGCCCACAGGCAAAGACGCCAACGCAGATGGGAGGATATCTTTAATCAGCATGAGGAAGAATTGAGACAAGTTGCAAATGTAAGAGTTTCTGATATTTTTCCTAAGTCAAATATGCAGAGAAAATATGCTAGTTCATACTCGTGTTCCCTCTGTAAAAACCAAATGAAATAAATATTCCTTGTGTCCCAGAGAAGATTATCTAAATAACTTGTGCTTCAAATAAATTATCCTGAAATTTCCAGATAATTGTGACTAAATTTGAGAAAGAAAATGTTGCTTGAATGACCCAGGTAATTGCTTAGTATCTCTGTAGAGATATAGCTTTAATTATTAGTTAAATTTCTACCTATTATTCCCTTAGCCAATAAAGGGACGTCATATGCACATTTAAAGTTACTATACTGGATCTTTAAAAATTACTTTCAGGGCTTCCCTGGTGGCGCAGTGGTTGGGGGTCCGCCTGCCGATGCAGGGGACACGGGTTCGTGTCCTGGTCCGGGAAGATCCCACATGCCATGGAGTGGCTGGGCCCGTGTGCCATGGCCGCTGAGCCTGTGCATCCTGCGTATGGAAAAAAAGAAAAATTACTTTCATAGGTCAAAATTTCAAATATAACTCATTAAAACTAAACACAAAAACAAATTTGGTTTTGTTCCTCCAAGCTCTAAGTTTATTTTGCTCTTCCGTCCCATAGAATGCTGAATGTATTATTTAAGAGAATTGCACTAGCTTTTGTACATCAGGATGTTAAAGGTCAAACTAAGATGGGAAAGCATTTTCTAAAACATTTTGTACATGGTTACCATAAGTATGACTTGTCTCACTTATTTTTAACTCATTTTACATAATTGATGAAGTACCTGCATAGAACATGACACAAGTTACAAATTCATCTCTGCACTCTTTTGAAGTGTGGGGTACAATATGTTAATCTCTTTATCTTATTTTGGTTTAGTCAACAAAACTTCATTCTTTCAAAGTTCTCTAATATAAATGGATATAATTGGTCTGTAGTTCATGGATACAACCTGGCAAATCTAATCTGATCCTGAAGGGTTTGTGGGCTTCCTAAGCAAATTATAGAGGTCAAAAAGACCAGGAGAGCAGTTGTTTCCTAATACTTCATAGCATCCATTTACATAAAAGGAATCATTGTGAAGATCCTAAATTAAACCCTGGTATCAACATCCATTTACCTAATAATAATTAATGTAGTTATTACAAATGAACCTTGTCTGAACATCTGAATAAGGGAGACTTTTGGTTTTTGTCCATTGAGTTAATTGAGCAAATACTATTTCCCTGACATGTTTAACATGAGAAAAGGTAAAAGCAACAAGAAAAGAAAGACCCAAAAGGGGAAATGAATGTCTAGTCCCCCCAAAAACAGGAAGATAAGAAGCAAAAGAAACCAAATAGAGAAAGGGTGGCATGAGTCTAGAGTGCTACTATTTGCCTGACATTAAGGCATCTAAAATGCTAATGACTATTCCCAATGAGCCTTAGTAACAATTGGATCTAATGGGCTTTGCATTTTTTAAAAAGACTTTTATGCATTTCTGCAAGACTCATAGTATTAGTAGCATGACCTATACTTATTGGCATTCAGTGTTTTAAATATTTATGTGAGAAGCCATTCTAAAATGGAAGAAAAAGTCACTAAATAATAGTTACTAATCCCATGACCCTAGGATCTTGTATAGGCATTCCT